>NC_057795.1:606792369-606998241 GCF_018294505.1 Triticum aestivum | reverse complement strand
ATATAAAGGAGCCAGGGGAGGAGGCGGCCGGCCAAGGAGGGCGCGCCAAGGGGGGAGTCCTACTCCCACCGGGAGTAGGACTCCCTTCTTTCCTAGTTGGAATAGGAGAAGGGGGGAAAGAGGAGGAAGAGGGGAAGGAAAGGGAGGGCGCCGCCCCCCTTCCCTTGTCCTATTCGGACTAGGAAGGCGAGGGGCGCGCGGCCCCCTCCTGCCTCCTTCCCTCTTCTCCCTCGAGGCCCATGTAGGCCCAATAACCCCCCGGGGGGGTTCCGGTAACCTCCCGGTGTTCCGGTAAAATGCCGATTTCACCCGGAACGATTTCGATGTCCAAATATAGTCTTCCAATATATCAATATTTATGTCTCGACCATTTCGAGACTCCTCGTTACATCCGTGATCACATCCGGGACTCCGAACAAACTTCGGTACATCAAAACTTATAAACTCATAATAAAACTGTCATCGTAACGTTAAGCGTGCGGACCCTACGGGTTCGAGAACTATCTAGACATGACCTAGAACTATTCTCGGTCAATAACCAATAGCGGAACCTGGATGCCCATATTGGTTCCTACATATTCTACGAAGATCTTTGTGCTATGCTTAGGATTGGGTCTTGTCCATCACATCATTCTCCTAATGATGTGATCCCGTTATCAATGACATCCAATGTCCATAGTCAGGAAACCATGACTATCTGTTGATCAACGTGCTAGTCAACTAGAGGCTCACTAGGGACATATTGTGGTCTATGTATTCACACGTGTATTACGATTTCCGGATAATACAATTATAGCATGAATAAAAGACAATTATCATGAACAAGGAAATATAATAATAATCCTTTTATTATTGCCTCTAGGGCATATTTCCTACAGTCTCCCACTTGCACTAGAGTCAATAATCTAGTTACATTGTGATGAATCAAACACCCATAGAGTTCTGGTGTTGATCATGTTTTTCTCGCGAAAGAGGTTTAGTCAACGGATCTGCGACATTCAGATCCGTATGTACTTTGCAAATATTTGTGTCTCCATCTTGAACATTTTCACGGATGGAGTTGAAATGACGCTTTATGTGCCTGGTCTTCTTGTGAAACCTGGGTTCCTTGGCAAGGGCAATAGCTCTAGTGTTGTCACGGAAGAGAGTGATTGGCCCCGATGCATTGGGTATGACTCCTAGGTCGGTGATGAACTCCTTCATCCATATTGCTTAATGCGCTGCCTCTGAGGCTGCCATGTACTCCGCTTCACATGTAGATCCCGCCACGATGCTCTGCTTGCAACTACACCAGCCTACTGCTCCACGATTCAACATATACACGTATCCGGTTTGTGACTTAGAGTCATCCAGGTCTGTGTCGAAGCTAGCATCAACGTAACCCTTTATGACGAGCTCTTCGTCACCTCCATAAACGAGAAACATGTCCTTTGTCCTTTTCAGGTACTTCAGGATATTCTTGACCGCTGTCCAGTGTTCCTTGCCGGGATTACTTTGGTACCTTCCTACCAAACTTACGGCAAGGTTTACATCAGGTCTGTTACAAGCATGTCATACATAATAGATCCTATGGCTGAGGCATAGGGGATGACACTCATCTCTTCTTTATCTTCTGCCGTGGTCGGGCATTGAGCCGAGCTCAATCTCACACCTTGCAATACAGGCAAGAACCCTTTCTTGGACTGATCCATTTTGAACTTCTTCAATATCTTATCAAGGTATGTGCTTTGTGAAAGACCTATGAGGCGTCTCGATCTATCCCTATAAATCTTGATGCCTAATATGTAAGCAGCTTCTCCAAGGTCCTTCATTGAAAAACACTTATTCAAGTAGGCCTTAATGCTGTCCAAAAGTTCTATATCATTTCCCATCAAAATTATGTCATCTACATATAATATGAGAAATGCTACAGAGCTCCCACTCACTTTCTTGTAAACGCAGGCTTCTCCATAAGTCTGCATAAACCCAAACGCTTTGATCATCTCATTAAAGCGAATATTCCAACTCTGAGATGCTTGCACCAGCCCATAAATGGATGGCTGGAGCTCGCATACCTTGTTAGCATTCTTAGGATCGACAAAACCTTCTGGCTGCATCATATACAGTTCTTCCTTAATATAGCCGTTAAGGAATGCCGTTTTGACGTCCATCTGCCATATCTCATAATCATAGTATGCAGTAATTGCTAACATGATTCGGACAGACTTCAGCTTCGCTACGGGAGAGAAAGTCTCATCGTAGTCAACCCCTTGAACTTGCGGATAACCCTTAGCGACAAGTCGAGCTTTATAGATGGTAATATTACCATCCGCTCCCATCTTCTTCTTAAAGATCCATTTGTTTTCTATCGCTCGCCGATCATCGGGCAAGTCTGTCAAAGTCCATACTTTGTTTTCATACATGGACTCTATCTCGGATTGCATGGCTTCAAGCCATTTTTTGGAATCTGGGCCCGCCATCGCTTCTTCATAGTTCGAAGGTTCACCGTTGTCTAACAACATGATTTCCAGGACAGGGTTTCCATACCACTCTGGTGTGGAACGTGTCCTTGTGGACCTACGAAGTTCAGTAGCAACTTGATTCGAAGAAACTTGATCATCATCATTAATTTCCTCTCCAGTCGGTGTAGGCACCACAGGAACATTTTCCTGACCTGCACTACTTTCCGGTTCAAGAGGTAGTACTTCATCGAGTTCTACTTTCATCCCACTTACTCCTTTCGAGAGAAACTCTTTTTCCAGAAAGGATCCGTTCTTGGCAACAAAGATCTTGCCTTCGGATCTAAGGTAGAAGGTATACCCAATGGTTTCCTTAGGGTATCCTTTGAAGACACATTTTTCCGACTTGTGTTCGAGCTTTTCAGGTTGTAGTTTCTTGACATAAGCATCGCATCCCCAAACTTTTAGAAACGACGGCTTAGGTTTCTTCCCAAACCATAATTCATACAGTGTCGTCTCAACGGATTTAGACGGAGCCCTATTAAAGTGAATGTAGCTGTCTCTAGAGAGTATCCCCAAAAAGATAGCGGTAAATCGGTAAGAGACATCATAGATCGCACCATATCCAATAGAGTGCGATTACGACGTTCGGACACACCATTACGCTGAGGTGTTCCAGGTGGCGTGAGTTGTGAAACAATTCCACATTTCCTTAAGTGCGTACCAAATTCGTGACTTAAATATTCTCCTCCACGATCTGATCGTAAGAACTTTATTTTTCGGTCACGTTGATTCTCTACTTCATTCTGAAATTCCTTGAACTTTTCAAAGGTCTTAGACTTGTGTTTCATCAAGTAGACATACCCATATCTACTTAAGTCATCAGTGAAAGTGAGAACATAACGATATCCTCCGCGAGCCTCAACGCTCATTGGACCACACACATCAGTATGTATGATTTCCAGTAAGTTGGTTGCTCGCTCCATTGTTCCAGAGAATGGAGTCTTGGTCATTTTGCCCATGAGGCATGGTTCGCATGTGTCAAATGATTCATAATCGAGAGACTCTAAAAGTCCATCAGCATGGAGCTTCTTCATGCGCTTGACACCAATGTGACCAAGGCGGCAGTGCCACAAGTATGTGGGACTATCGTTATCAACTTTACATCTTTTGGTATTCACATTATGAATATGCGTAACATTACGTTCGAGATTCATTAAGAATAAACCATTGACCATCGGGGTATGACCATAAAACATATCTCTCAGATAAATAAAACAACCATTATTCTTGGATTTAAATGAGTAGCCATCTCGCATTAAACGAGATCCAGATACAATGTTCATGCTCAAACTTGGCACTAAATAACAATTATTGAGGTTTAAAACTAATCCCGTGGGTAAATGTAGGTAGCGTGCCGACGGCGATCACATCGACCTTGGAACCATTCCCAACGCGCATCGTCACCTCGTCCTTCGCCAGTCTCCGCTTATTCCGCAGCTCCTGCTGTGCATTACAAATATGAGCAACGGCACCGGTATCAAATACCCAGGAGTTACTACGAGTACTGGTAAGGTGCACATCAATTACATGTATATCAAATATACCTTTAGTGTTGCCGGCCTTCTTGTCCGCTAAGTATTTGGGGCAGTTCCGCTTCCAGTGACCCTTCCCTTTGCAATAAAAGCACTCAGTCAGGATTGGGTCCATTCTTTGACTTCTTCCCGGCAACTGGCTTACCGGGCGCGGCAACATCTTTGCCGTCCTTCTTGAAGTTTTTCTTACCCTTGCCCTTCTTGAACTTGGTGGTTTTATTGACCATCAACACTTGATGTTCTTTCTTGATTTCTACCTCTACCGACTTCAGCATTGAAAATACTTCAGGAATAGTTTTGACCATCCCCTGCATATTGTAGTTCATCACAAAGCTCTTGTAGCTCGGTGGGAGCAACTGAAGGATTCTATCAATGACCGCCTCGTCCGGGAGGTTAATGTCCAGCTAGGACAGGCGGTTGTGCAACCCAGACATTTTGAGTATGTGCTCACTGACAGAACTATTTTCCTCCATCTTACAACTATAGAACTTGTCGGAGACTTCATATCTCTCGACCCTGGCATGAGCTTGGAAAACCATTTTCAGCTCCTCGAACATCTCATATGCTCCGTGTTGCTCAAAACGCTTTTGGAGCCCCTGTTCTAAGCTGTAAAGCATGCCGCACTGAACGAGGGAGTAATCATCAGCACGTGACTGCCAAGCATTCATAACGTCTTGGTTCTCTGGGATGGGTGCTTCACCTAGCGGTCGTTCTAGGACATATGCTTTCTTGGCAGCTATGAGGATGATCCTCAGGTTCCGGACCTAGTCCGTATAGTTGCTGCCATCATCTTTCAGCTTGGTTTTCTCTAGGAACGCGTTGAAGTTCATGTTGACATGAGCGTTGGCCATTTGATCTACAAGACATATTTTGCAAAGATTTTAGACTAAGTTCATGATAATTAAGTTCATCTAATCAGATTATTTAAAGAACTCCCACTCAGATTTGACATCCCTCTAGTCATCTAAGTGTTACATGATCCGAGTCGACTAGGCCGTGTCCAATCATCACGTGAGACGGACTAGTCATCATCGGTGAACATCTCCATGTTGATCGCATCTTACATACGACTCATGTTCGACCTTTCGGTCTCTGTGTTCTGAGGCCATGTCTGTACATGCTAGGCTCGTCAAGTTAACCTAAGTGTTTTTGCATGTGTAAAACTGTCTTACACCCGTTATATGTGAACATAGGAATCTATCATACCCGATCATCACGTGGTGCTTCGAAACGACGAACTTTAGCAATGGAGCACAGTTAGGGGAACACTTTCTTGAAAATATTATAAGGGATCATCTTATTTACTACCGTCGTTCTAAGTAAACAAGATGCATAAACATAATAAACATCACATGCAATTATATAGTAGTGACATGATATGGCCAATATCATATAGCTCCTTTGATCTCCATCTTCGGGGCTCCATGATCATCTTCGTCACCGGCATGACACCATGATCTCCATCATCATGATCTCCATCATCGTGTCTCCATGAAGTTGCTCGCCAACTATTACTTCTACTATTATGGCTAACGGTTTAGCAATAAAGTAAAGTAATTACATGGCGTTAAATCATTGACACACAGGTCATAGAATAATTAAGACAACTCCTATGGCTCATGCCGGTTGTCATACTCATTGACATGCAAGTCGTGATTCCTATTACAAGAACATGATCTCATACATCACAATATATCATTCATCATTCATCACAACTTTTGGCCATATCACATCACAAAGCAATTGCTGCGAAAAACAAGTTAGACGTCCTCTAATTGTTGTTGCATCTTTTACGTGGCTGCAATAGGGTTCTAGCAAGAATGTTTTCTTACCTACGAATAACCACAACGTGATTTGTCAACTTCTATTTACCCTTCATAAGGACCGTTTTCATCGAATCCGCTCCAACTAAAGTGGGAGAGACAGTCACCGCTAGCCACCTTATGCAACTAGTGCATGTCAGTCGGTGGAACCTGTCTCACGTAAGCGTATGTGTAAGGTCGGTCTAGGCCGCTTCATCCCACAATACCGCTGAAGCAAAATAAGACTAGTAGTGGCAAGAAAGTTAAAAACATCTACGCCCACAACAGATTTGTGTTCTACTCGTGCAATAGAGAACTACGCATAGACCTAGCTCATGATGCCACTGTTGGGGAACGTTGCATAAAATAAAAAAAATTCCTACGTTCACCAAGATCAATCTATGAGTTCATCTAGCAACGAGAGAGAGGAGTGCATCTACATACCCTTGTAGATCGCGAGCGGAAGCATTCAAGAGAACGAGGTTGAGGGAGTCGTACTCGTCGTGATCCAAATCACCGAAGATCCTAGCGCCGAACGGACGGCACCTCCGCGTTCAGCACACGTGCGGTCAGCGTGATGTCTCCTCCTTCTTGATCCAGCAAGGGGGAAGGAGAGGTTGATGAAGATCCAGCAGCACGACGGCGTGGTGGTGGATGCAGCAGGGTTCCGGCAGGGCTTCGCCAAGCGACTACGGGAGGAAGAGGTGTAGCAAGGGGGGAAGGGAGGCGCCGGGTGTTAGGGTGCGGATGCCCTCCCACCCCCCTCTTTATATAGGGACCCCAGGGGGGGAGCCGGCCCTAGGAGATGGGATCTCCTAGGGGGGGCGGTGGCCAAGGGGGGAGACTTGCCCCCCCAAGGCAAGTGGAGGCGCCCCCTCCCCTAGGGTTCCCAACCCTAGGCGTAGAGGGGGGCCCAGGGGGGCGCACCAGCCCACCAGGGGCTGGTTCCCCTCCCACTTTAGCCCATGGGGCCCTCCGGGATGGGTGGCCCCACCCGGTGGACCCCCGGGACCCTTCCGGTGGTCCCGGTACAATACCGGTGAACCCCGAAACTTTCCCGATGACCGAAACTCGACTTCCCATATATAATTCTTTACCTTTGGACCATTCCGGAACTCCTCGTGACGTCCGGGATCTCATCCGGGACTCCGAACAACTTTCGATTTGCTGCATACTAATATCTTTACAACCCTAGCCTCACCGAACCTTAAGTGTGTAGACCCTACGGGTTCGGGAGACATGTAGACATGACCGAGACGGCTCTCCGGTCAATAACCAACAACGGGATCTGGATACCCATGTTGGCTCCCACATACTCCTCGATGATCTCATCGGATGAACCACGATGTCGAGGATTTAAGCAACCCCGTATACAATTCCCTTTGTCAATCGGTATGTTACTTGCCCGAGATTCGATCGTCGGTATCCAAATACCTCGTTCAATATTGTTACTGGCAAGTCACTTTACTCATAACGTAATGCATGATCCGGTGACCAGACACTTGGTCACTTTGAGCTCATTATGATGATGCATTACCGAGTGGGCCCAGAGATACCTCTCCGTCATACGGAGTGACAAATCCCAGTCTTGATCCGTGTGAACCTAACAGACACTTTCGGAGATACCTGTAGTGCACCTTTATAGTCACCCAGTTACGTTGTGACGTTTGGTACACCCAAAGCACTCCTACGATATCCGGGAGTTACACGATCTCATGGTCTAAGGAAAAGATACTTGACATTGGAAAAGCTCTAGCAAACGAACTACACGATCTTTGTGCTATGCTTAGGATTGGGTCTTGTCCATCACATCGTTCTCCTAATGATGTGATCCCGTTATCAATGACATCCAATGTCCATAGGAAACCATGACTATCTGTTGATCAACGAGCTAGTCAACCAGAGGCTCACTAGGGACATATTGTGGTCTATGTATTCACACGTGTACTACGATTTCCAGATAATACAAATATAGCATGAATAAAATATAATTATCATGAACAAGGAAATATAATAATAATCCTTTTATTATTGCCTCTAGGGCATATTTCCAACAAACCCTAGATGGGTTTGGGCGCCCCACCCCTAGGAAACTTGCCCCCCAAGCCGGGAGGGGCGGCTGCCCTAGGGGAGGCGCCCCCACCTCTCCTGGTTACGTGAGAGGGGTTGGGAGGGGCGCACATCCCCTTAGTGGGCTGGTGTGCCCCCTCCCCTTGGCCCATAAGGCCCACCAACGCTTGCCGGGGCCTCCGAAACTGTTGGAAATATGCCCTAGAGGCAATAATAAAAGCATTATTATTATATTTCCTTGTTCATGATAATTGTCTTTATTCATGCTATAATTGGGTTATCTGGAAATCGTAATACATGTGTGAATAACAGACATCAACATGTCCCTAGTGAGCCTCTAGTTGACTAGCTCGTTGATCAACAGATAGTCATGGTTTCCTGACTATGGACACTGGATGTCATTGATAATGAGATCACATCATTGGGAGAATGATGTGATGGACGAGACCCAATCCTAAACATAGCACAAGATTGTATAGTTCGTTTGCTAGAGTTTTGCAATGTCAAAGTATCTTTTCCTTAGACCATGAGATCGTGTAACTCCCGGATACCGTAGGAGTGCTTTGGGTATGCCAAACGTCACAACGTAACTGGGTGACTATAAAGGTAGACTACGGGTATCTCCGAAAGTGTCTGTTGGGTGACATGGATCAAGACTGGGATTTGTCACTCCGTATGACGGAGAGGTATCACTGGGCCCACTCGGTAATGCATCATCATAATGAGCTCAGAGTGACCAAGTGTCTGGTCACGGGATCATGCATTACGGTACGAGTAAAGTGACTTGCCGGTAACGAGATTGAACGAGGTATTGGGATACCGACGATCGAATCTCGGGGAAGTAACATATCGATAGACAAAGGGAATAGCGTACGGGGTTGATTGAATCCTCGACATCGTGGTTCATCCGATGAGATCATCGTGGAGCATGTGGGAGCCAACATGGGTATCCAGATCCCGCTGTTGGTTATTGACCGGAGAGTCGTCTCGGTCATGTCTGCTTGTCTCTCGAACCCGTAGGGTCTACACACTTAAGGTTCAGTTACGCTAGGGTTGTAGGGATATGTATATGCAGTAACCCGGATGTTGTTCGGAGTCCCGGATGAGATCCCGGACGTCACGAGGAGTTCCGGAATGGTCCGGAGGTAAAGATTTATATATGGGAAGTCCTGTTTCGGGCATCGGGACAAGTTTCGGGGTTATCGGTATTGTACCGGGACCACCGGAAGGGTCCCGGGGGTCCACCGGGTGGGTCCACCTGTCCCGGGGGGCCACATGGGCTGTAAGGGGGTGCGCCTTGGCCTAATGGGCCAAGGGCACCAGCCCCACATAGGCCCATGCGCCTAGGGTTTAAGGGGGCAAGAGTCCTAGGAGGGTAAGGCACCTCCTAGGTGCCTTTGGGGGAAGGGAAACCTCCCCTTGGCCGCCGGCCATAGGAGATTGGATCTCCTAGGCTGCGCACCACCCCCCCTTGGCACCCCTATATATAGTGGGGGAGAGGAGGGACTTCATACCTGAACGCCTCGGCCTTTGGTTGCCTCCTTCTCCCTCCCCAACACCTCCTCAACCTCCATAGTGCTTAGCGAAGCTCTGCCGGAGTACTGCAGCTCCATCAACACCACGCCATCGTGCTGCTGCTGGTGCCATCTCCCTCAACCTCTCCTCCCTCCCTTGCTGGATCAAGAAGGAGGAGACGTGGCTGTTCCGTACGTGTGTTGAACGCGGAGGTGCCGTCCGTTCGGCGCTGGTCATCGGTGATTTGGATCACGTCGAGTACGACTACATCATCACCGTTCTTTTGAACGCTTCCGCTCGCGATCTACAAAGGTATGTAGATGCATCTAATCACTCGTTGCTAGATGAACTCCTAGATGATCTTGGTGAAACGAGTAGGAAAATTTTTGTTTTCTGCAACGTTCCCCAACAGTGGCATCATGAGCTAGGTCTATGCGTAGTTCTTCTTGCGCGAGTAGAACACAATTTGTTGTGGGCGTAAATTTGTCAACTTTCTTGTCGTTACTAGTCCTTTCTTGCTTCAGCGGTATTGTGGGATGAAGCGGCCCGGACCAACCTTACACGTACGCTTATGTGAGACCGGTTCCACCGACTAACATGCACTAGTTGCATAAGGTGGCTGGCGGGTGTCTGTCTCTCCTACTTTAGTTGGAGCGGAATCGATGAACAGGGTCCTTATGAAGGGTAAATAGAAGTTGACAAATCACGTTGTGGCTTTAACGTAGGTAAGAAAACGTTCTTGCTAGAACCCTAATTCAGCCACGTAAAACTTGCAACAACAATTAGAGGACGTCTAACTTGTTTTTGCAGCAAGTGGTTTGTGATATGATATGGCCAAAGTTGTGATGAATGATGAATGATCTATATGTGATGTATGAGATGTTCATGCTATTGTAATAGGATTCACGACTTGCATGTCGATGAGTATGACAACCGGCAGGAGCCATAGGAGTTGTCTTTATTCTTTTATATGACCTGCGTGTCATCAAGAAACGCCATGTAAATTACTTTACTTCATTGCTAAACGCGTTAGCCATAGTAGTAGAAGTAATAGTTGGCGAGCAACTTCATGGAGACACAATGATGGAGATCATGATGATGGAGATCATGGTGTCAAGCCGGTGACAAGATGATCATGGAGCCCCAAGATGGAGATCAAAGGAGCTATGTGATATTGGCCATATCATGTCACGTTTATTATTTGATTGCATGTGATGTTTATCATGTTTTGCATCTTTTTTACTTAGAACGACGGTAGTAAATAAGATGATCCCTCACAATAATTTCAAGAAGTGTTCCCCCTAACTGTGCACCGTTGCGACAGTTCGCTGTTTCAAAACACCACGTGATGATCGGGTGTTTTATTCAGACGTTCACATACAACGGGTGTAAGACAGATTTACACATGCAAACACTTAGGTTGACTTGACGAGCCTAGCATGTACAGACATGGCCTCGGAACACAGAAGACCGAAAGGTCGAGCATGAGTCGTATAGAAGATACGATCAACATGAAGATGTTCACCGATGTTGACTAGTCCGTCTCACGTGATGATCGGACACGGTCTAGTTTAACTCGGATCATGTAATACTTAGATGACCAGAGGGATGTCTAATCTAAGTGGGAGTTCACTAATAATTTGATTAGTTGAACTTAATTATCATGAACTTTAGTCTAAAATCTTTGCAATATGTCTTGTAGATCAAATGGCCAACGTAGTCCTCAACTTCAACGCGTTCCTAGAGAAAACTAAGCTGAAAGACGATGGCAGCAACTATACGGACTGGGTCCGGAACCTGAGGATCATCCTCATAGCTGCCAAGAAAGATTATGTCCTACAAGCACCGCTTGGTGACGCACCCGTTCTCCCTGCAGAACAAGATGTTATGAACGCTTGGCAGGCACGTTTCGATGACTACTCCCTCGTTCAGTGCGGCATGCTTTACAGCCTAGAGCCGGGGCTCCAAAAGCGTTTTGAGAGACATGGAGCATATGAGATGTTCGAAGAGCTGAAAATGGTTTTCCAAGCTCATGCCCGGGTCGAGAGATATGAAGTCTCCGACAAATTCTTTAGCTGTAAGATGGAGGAAAACAGTTCTGTCAGTGAGCACATACTCACTATGTCTGGGTTGCATAACCGCTTGACTCAGCTGGGAGTTAATCTCCCGGATGATGCGGTCATTGATAGAATCCTCCAGTCGCTTCCACCAAGCTACAAGAGCTTTGTGATGAACTTCAATGTGCAGGGGATGGAAAAGACCATTCCTGAAGTATTTGCTATGCTGAAATCAGCAGAGGTAGAAGTCAGAAAGGAACATCAAGTGTTGATGGTCAATAAAACCACTAAGTTCAAGAAAGGCAAGGGTAAAAAGAACTTCAAGAAGGACGGCAAGGAGGTTGCCGCGCCCGGCAAGCAAGCTGCTGGGAAGAAGCCAAAGAATGGACCCAAGCCCGAGACTGAGTGCTTTTATTGCAAGGGAAGCGGTCACTGGAAGCGGAACTGCCCTAAGTACTTAGCGGATAAGAAGGCCGGCAAAACAAAAGGTATATGTGATATACATGTAATTGATGTGTACCTTACCAGTGCCCGTAGTAGCTCCTGGGTATTTGATACCGGTGCAGTTGCTCACATTTGTAACTCAAAGCAGGGGCTGCGGAATAAGCGGAAACTGGCAAAGGACGAGGTGACGATGCGCGTCGGGAATGGTTCCAAGGTCAATGTGATCGCCGTCGGCACGCTACCTCTGCATCTCCCTTCGGGATTAGTTTTAAACCTTAATAATTGTTATTTAGTGCCAGCTTTGAGCATGAACATTGTATCGGGATCTCGTTTAATTCGAGATGGCTACTCTTTTAAATCTGAGAATAATGGTTGTTCCATTTTTATGAGAGATATGTTTTATGGTCATGCTCCTATGGTGAATGGTTTATTCCTTATGAATCTCGAACGTGATGCTACACATGTTCATAATGTGAGTACCAAAAGAAGTAAGGTTGATAATGATAGTCCCACATACTTGTGGCACTGCCGCCTTGGTCACATAGGTGTTAAACGCATGAAGAAGCTCCATGCTGATGGACTTTTAGAGTCTCTTGATTATGAATCATTTGACACGTGCGAACCATGCCTTATGGGTAAAATGACCAAGACTCCGTTCTCAGGAACAATGGAGCGAGCAACCGACTTATTGGAAATCATACATACCGATGTGTGCGGTCCAATGAGTGTTGAGGCTCGCGGTGGCTATCGTTATGTTCTCACCCTCACTGATGATTTAAGTAGGTATGGGTATATCTACTTAATGAAACACAAGTCTGAAACCTTTGAAAAGTTCAAGGAATTTCAGAGTGAGGTTGAAAATCAACGTGACAGGAAAATCAAGTTTCTGCGATCAGATCGTGGAGGAGAATACTTGAGTCACGAGTTTGGGGCACACTTAAGAAAATGTGGAATAGTTTCACAACTCACGCCGCCTGGAACACCTCAGCGTAATGGTGTGTCCGAACGTCGTAATCGCACTCTGTTAGATATGGTGCGATCTATGATGTCTCTTACCGATTTACCGCTTTCTTTTTGGGGCTATGCTTTAGAGACTGCCGCATTCACTTTAAATAGGGCTCCGTCGAAATCCATTGAGACGGACACCGTATGAATTATGGTTTGGGAAGAAACCTAAGCTGTCGTTTCTAAAAGTTTGGGGATGCGATGCTTATGTCAAGAAACTTCAACCTGAAAAGCTCGAACCCAAATCGGAAAAATGCGTCTTCATAGGGTACCCAAAAGAAACTATTGGGTACACCTTCTACCTCAGATCCGAAGGCAAGATCTTTGTTGCCAAGAATGGGTCCTTTCTGGAGAAAGAGTTTCTCTCGAAAGAAGTAAGTGGGAGGAAAGTAGAGCTTGATGAAGTATTGCCTCTTGAACCGGAAAATGGCGCAACTCAAGAAAATGTTCCTGAGGTGCCTGCACCGACTAGAGAGGAAGTTAATGAAAATGATCAAGATACTTCTGATCAAGCTCCTACTGAAATCCGAAGGTCCACAAGGACACGTTCTGCACCAGAGTGGTACGGCAACCCTGTCTTGGAAATCATGTTGTTAGACAACGGTGAACCTTCGAACTATGAAGAAGCGATGGCGGGACCGGATTCCGACAAATGGCTGGAAGCCATGAAATCCGAGATAGGATCCATGTATGAAAACAAAGTATGGACTTTGACTGACTTGCCCGTTTGAGCGGCGAGCCATAGAAAATAAATGGATCTTTAAGAGGAAGACAGACGCGGATGGTAATGTGACCATCTATAAAGCTCGGCTTGTCGCTAAGGGTTATCGACAAGTTCAAGGGGTTGACTACGATGAGACTTTCTCACCCGGTAGCGAAGCTGAAGTCCGTCCGAATCATGTTAGCAATTGCCGCATTCTATGATTACGAAATATGGCAAATGGACGTCAAAACGGCATTCCTTAATGGTTTCCTTAAGGAAGAATTGTATATGATGCAGCCGGAAGGTTTTGTCGATCCTAAGAATGCTGACAAAGTGTGCAAGCTCCAACGCTCGATTTATGGGCTGGTGCAAGCATCTCGGAGTTGGAACATTCGCTTTGATGAGATGATCAAAGCGTTTGGGTTTACACAGACTTATGGAGAAGCCTGCGTTTACAAGAAAGTGAGTGGGAGCTCTGTAGCATTTCTCATATTATATGTAGATGACATACTTTTGATGGGAAATGATATAGAACTCTTGGACAGCATCAAGGCCTACTTGAATAAAAGTTTTTCAATGAAGGACCTTGGAGAAGCTGCTTATATATTAGGCATCAAAATCTATAGAGATAGATCAAGACGCCTCATAGGTCTTTCACAAAGCACATACCTTGATAAGATATTGAAGAAGTTCAATATGGATCAATCCAAGAAGGGGTTCTTGCCTGTGTTGCAAGGTATGAAATTGAGCTCAGCTCAATGTCCGACCACGGCAGAAGATATAGAAGAGATGAGCGTCATCCCCTATGCCTCAGCCATAGGTTCTATTATGTATGCCATGCTGTGTACCAGACCTGATGTTAACCTTGCCGTTAGTTTGGTAGGAAGGTACCAAAGTAATCCCGGCAAGGAACACTGGACAGCGGTCAAGAATATCCTGAAGTACCTGAAAAGGACTAAGGAAATGTTTCTCGTTTATGGAGGTGATGAAGAGCTCGTCGTAAAGGGTTACGTCGACGCTAGCTTCGACACAGATCTGGATGACTCTAAGTCACAAACCAGATACGTGTATATTTTGAATGGTGGGGCAGTGAGCTGGTGCAGTTGCAAGCAAAGCGTCGTGGCGGGATCTACATGTGAAGCGGAGTACATGGCAGCCTCGGAGGCAGCACATGAAGCAATATGGGTGAAGGAGTTCATCACCGACCTAGGAGTCATACCCAATGCGTCGGGGCCGATCAAGCTCTTCTGTGACAACTCTGGAGCTATTGCACTTGCCAAGGAGCCCAGGTTTCACAAGAAGACAAGGCACATCAAGCGTCGCTTCAACTCCATTCGTTAAAATGTTCAAGATGGAGACATAGAGATTTGTAAAGTACATACGGACCTGAATGTAGCAGATCCGTTGACTAAACCTCTCCCTAGAGCAAAACATGATCAACACCAGAATTCCATGGGTGTTCGATTCATCACAATGTAACTAGATTATTGACTCTAGTGCAAGTGGGAGACTGTTGGAAATATGCCCTAGAGGCAATAATAAAAGCATTATTATTATATTTCCTTTTTCATGATAATTGTCTTTATTCATGCTATAATTGTGTTATCTGGAAATCGTAATACATGTGTGAATAACAGACATCAACATGTCCCTAGTGAGCCTCTAGTTGACTAGCTCGTTGATCAACAGATAGTCATGGTTTCCTGACTATGGACACTGGATGTCATTGATAACGAGATCACATCATTGGGAGAATGATGTGATGGACGAGACCCAATCCTAAACATAGCACAAGATCGTATAGTTCGTTTGCTAGAGTTTTGCAATGTCAAAGTATCTTTTCCTTAGACCATGAGATCGTGTAACTCCCGGATACCGTAGGAGTGCTTTGGGTATGCCAAACGTCACAACGTAACTGGGTGACTATAAAGGTAGACTACGGGTATCTCCGAAAGTGTCTGTTGGGTGACATGGATCAAGACTGGGATTTGTCACTCCGTATGACGGAGAGGTATCACTGGGCCCACTCGGTAATGCATCATCTTAATGAGCTCAGAGTGACCAAGTGTCTGGTCACGGGATCATGCATTACGGTACGAGTAAAGTGACTTGCCGGTAACGAGATTGAACGAGGTATTGGGATACCGATGATCGAATCTCGGGCAAGTAACATATCGATAGACAAAGGGAATAGCGTACGGGGTTGATTGAATCCTCGACATCGTGGTTCATCCGATGAGATCATCATGGAGCATGTGGGAGCCAACATGGGTATCCAGATCCCGCTGTTGGTTATTGACCGGAGAGTCGTCTCGGTCATGTCTGCTTGTCTCTCGAACCCGTAGGGTCTACACACTTAAGGTTCAGTTACGCTAGGATTGTAGGGATATGTATATGCAGTAACCCGGATGTTGTTCGGAGTCCCGGATGAGATCCCGGACGTCACGAGGAGTTCCGGAATGGTCCGTAGGTAAAGATTTATATATGGGAAGTCCTGTTTCGGGCATCGGGACAAGTTTCGGGGTTATCGGTATTGTACCGGGACCACCGGAAGGGTCCTGGGGGTCCACCGGGTGGGTCCACCTGTCCCGGGGGGCCACATGGGCTGTAAGGGGGTGCGCCTTGGCCTAATGGGCCAAGGGCACCAGCCCCACATAGGCCCATGCACCTAGGGTTTAAGGGGGCAAGAGTCCTAGGAGGGTAAGGCACCTCCTAGGTGCCTTTGGGGGGAGGGAAACCTCCCCTTGGCCGCCGGCCATAGGAGATTGGATCTCCTAGGCTGCGCACCACCACCCCTTGGCACCCCTATATATAGTGGGGGAGAGGAGGGACTTCATACCTGAACGCCTCGGCCTTTGGTTGCCTCCTTCTCCCTCCCCAACACCTCCTCAACCTCCATAGTGCTTAGCGAAGCTCTGCCAGAGTACTGCAGCTCCATCAACACCACGCCGTCGTGCTGCTGCTGGTGCCATCTCCGTCAACCTCTCCTCCCTCCCTTGCTGGATCAAGAAGGAGGAGACGTGGCTGTTCCGTACGTGTGTTGAACGCGGAGGTGCCGTCCGTTCGGCGCTGGTCATCGGTGATTTGGATCACGTCGAGTACGACTACATCATCACCGTTCTTTTGAACGCTTCCGCTCGCGATCTACAAAGGTATGTAGATGCATCTAATCACTCGTTGCTAGATGAACTCCTAGATGATCTTGGTGAAACGAGTAGGAAAATTTTTGTTTTCTGCAACGTTCCCCAACAGAAACACCTTTCGGTCATGATGGTTGTCACCCGGTACTCCCAGAACAATTCCAGACTCCAATACCCTTCGTCCAATATATCTATCTTCACCTCCGGACCATTCCGGAGTTCCTCGTCACGTCCGGGATCTCATCCGGGACTCTGAACAACCTTCGGTAACCACATACTATTTCCCATAACAACTCTAGCGTCACCGAACCTTAAGTGTGTAGACCCTACGGGTTCGGGAACCATGCAGACATGACCAAGACGTTCTCCGGCCAATAACCAACAGCGGGATCTGGATACCCATGTTGGCTCCCACATGTTCCACGATGATCTCATCGGATGAACCACGATGTCGGGGATTCAAGCAATCCCGCATACAATTCCCTTTGTCAATCGGTACGTTACTTTCCCGAGATTCGATCGTCGGTATCCCAATACCTCGTTCAATCTCGTTACCAGCAAGTCACTTTACTCATTCCGTAATGCATGATCCCATGACTAACTACTTAGTCACATTGAGCTCATTATGATGATGCATTATCGAGTGGGCCCAGAGATACCTCTCCGTTACACAGAGTGATAAATCCCAGTCTTGATTTGTGCCAACCCAACAGACACTTTCGGAGATACCCGTAGTGCACCTTTATAGCCACCCAGTTATGTTGTGACGTTTGGCACACCCAAAGCATTCCTACGGTATCCGGGAGTTGCACAATCTCATGGTCTAAGGAAATGATACTTGATATTCAGAAAAGCTTTTAGCAAACGAACTACACAACCTTGTGCTATGCTTAGGATTGGGTCTTGTCCATCACATCATTCTCCTAATGATGTGATCCCATTATCAATCACATCCAATGTCCATGTCAGGAAACCATGACCATCTATTGATCAACGAGCTAGTTAACTAGAGGCTCACTAGGGACATGTTGTGGTCTATGTATTCACACATGTATTACGGTTTCTAGTTAATACAATTATAGCATGAACAATAGACAATTATCATGAACAAGGAAATACAATAATAACCATTTTATTATTGCCTCTAGGGCATATTTCCAACAGCCATATCCTTCATGGGAAAGATATCTTCAAAGAAAGTCGCATCATTCAACTCCATGATCGTACCGACATGCATGTCAGGTACCTCAGATTTTACAACCAAGAATCTATAACCAATGCTATGAAAAGCATATCCCAGGAAAACGCAATCCATAGTCTTTGGTCCAAGCTTCCGTTCCTTTGGAATTGGAACATTGACTTTCGCCAAACAACCCCATGTTCGCAGATAAGAGAGTTTTAACCTTTTCTTCTCCCATTCCTCGAATGGAGTTATCTCTTTGTTCTTTGTGGGGACTCGATTTAGGACATGACATGCTATCAATATCGCCTCCCCCCACCATGCCTTGGAGAGAGCCGATGTGTCTAACATGGCGTTAACCAAATCAGTTAGAGTACGGTTCTTTCTTTCGGCCACCCCATTTGACTGAGGTGAGTAGGGAAGCGTCCTCTCATGGATTATACCATGTTCCGCACTAAAATCATCAAATTCATTGGAAAAATACTCTCCACCACGATCGGACCTAAGCCTCTTGATTTTCCGATCAAGTTGGTTTTCCACTTCAGCTTTATAGATCTTGAAAAAGTTCAAAGCCTCATCCTTAGATTTCAGAAGATACACACGGCAGTATCTAGTGGAGTCATTTATTAATGTCATGAAATATTTCTTTCCACCTTTTGTCAAAACACCATTCATTTCACATAGATCTGGATGTATAAGTTCTAGTGGTGCAAGATTTCTCTTCTCCGCAGTCATGTGAGACTTACGAGGTTGCTTAGCTTGCACACACACTTGACACTTAGATCCCTTAACAGTGATGAAACTAGGTATTAAGTTTAACTTCGCTAGTCGCAACATGCAACCAAAGTTAACATTACGGAGACGTGAATGCCACACATTTGATTCACTATTGTCGCAAATATGATTAACAACTTTATTTCAAACGTCTGATAAAGATAAACGAAACAGGCCTCCTGACTCATAGCCTTTACCAACAAAGGTTCCATACTTGGATATTACAAATTTATTTGACTCAAAGACAAGCTTGTAGCCATCTCTACACAAAAGAGATCCGCTAACAAGATTTTTATTGATGGAGGGGACATAATGCACGTTCTTCAGCCGCGCGATCTTCCCCGAAGTAAACTTCAGATCGACCGTGCCAACACCATGAACAGAAGCACTTGAACCGTTTCCCATTAGCACGGTTGAAGTCCCCGCGGTCTGATAAGACGAAAATAAGGAAATATCACCGCATACATGCACATTAGCACCCGTGTCAATCAACCAATCAGGAGAATGACATACTGAAAGAATAGTGGGAAATATACCATACCCAACATCCTTCATGTCAATGTCTCTGATGACAACATTAGCCGTCTTGCCGCCTTTCCCAGGATGACGCTTGTCATAGCGATTAGGACAACTAGGAGCCCAATGATTAGGATCTCCACACACATGACAAGCACCTTTCTTCTTGTCACTCTTCTTCTTGAAGTTCGTGTGTTGTACAGTCTTGTTCTTCCCATCAAACTTTGCTTTACCATCAAGCTTGCCCTTGTTCTTGAACTTGTGGGACTGGAAGTTTTTCTTCTGTACCAGATTGGCACTAGATCCTCCCTCAATACCTCGAGCACGTGTGTCCTTTGCTCTCGCCTTTTCTTCCACATCAAGAGTACCAATGAGATCCGGGACGGAAAACTCCTGTCTCTTATGCTTCAGTAAGGTAGCAAAGTTCCTCCACGAAGGAGGAAGCTTAGTGATGATACCCCTGGCAACAAACTTGTCCGGTAGGTTACAATTGAAGTGCTCAAGTTCTCTATCAAATGACTATATCTCATGAACCTGCTCAACCACGGAGTGCTCTTCAGTCATCCTGTAATCATAGAATTGCTCCATGATGTACAGCTCAGTGCCGGCATCCGAGACCCCAAACTTGGCCTCGAGTGCGTCCCACATATCTTTTCCATTGTCAATTGACACATAAGCATCAACTATGTTCTCACCAAGAACACTCAAGAGAGCAGCCTTGAACAAGGTATCCATTTTCTGAAAAGCTTGTGCATGTTGGGCATCTTGCTCTCCTTCAGCTTTGCCAAGAGTGGCATCATAGCAACTCATGGTTTGAAACCATAAGACTGCTCTCACGCGCCACCTCTTATAGTGGATACCCTCAAACATAGGAGGTCTCATGGAAGCAGCAAAACCATTTGAGGTAAATTGCCTATAATAAGGTTTTTGGATTGTTGGAAATATGAGGAATTTACCGAATGATTTTATTAACAGAAATAGTAGATAAAACATGACTAGTATAGCAGTGATAAAACAAGTCATGCAATTTGACAAAGTGAAGGTAAATAACATCTGCATATATGAGCTAGAGAGGATCATCTCTCGAGCAGACAGTAGATCAAGATGCATATATGAGGTAGATCCTAACATGTGTAGGGTAAACACTAGAAGAAAGAACTGTGGCAGGACCTTTGACAGGAAAAACAAGAACACGTACTGGACAGCAGCCGGAGCAGAGGCACTGGACTTGGGGTCGGTGTCCTCCATGTCGTTGAGGAGGTTGTCGACGTCGGGGAAGTAGTCGTCAGAGTCTGGGGCGTCCGTGACGAAGAAGTCAGTAGTCGCGCAGAGTGCTCCCAAAAAACCTTATCACCCTTCTCCCGTACAGGACTCAAAAGGTGCGGTTTGGGAGGCCTACTGTCCTGACCTACGGTGCACGCCGCAAGCCGGGATGGGGAAGAACGTAGCAGCAGCACAGTGCTCAGGAACTTGTGGCGAGAGGAGGAAGAGATTCTGGCGCGTCTCTCTGAGAGGAGCGACCTCCCTTTTATAGGCGCAAGAGAAGGAGGTGAGAGGCTGCGCCGGGAGCTGAAGGGAACGCGGGAGATGAAACGAACAGGCAGACATCGGCTCGGCTCATTCCCGCAACCCGCGGCGCATCGTGAAGAGGCGTGGCGTGGCGAGGCGAGCAGCGGAGGAGGAGCGCGCGTGGATGTCCCTCTTGTTCTCATGCTCATACAAGTGGGGAAAGAACCTCCCTTATAAGGAGGTCCCACTCCCACTCAACTAGCAATGTGGGACTAAACATTAGTAGTATCCCTTGCCTTGCACAAATGGGCTAAGTGGGCCTCTAGGATTTATTTAGGAATTTCTGTAATAATTATTGGGCTGTCCCAAAATAGACTAAATTCCAGCACCTGCCCCCAGCGAGATCCGCGGGTCACAACACCACGCAGATTGCATTCCAGCTCCATCGTCGCAGACCAGAGATGGCATCCTCCATCCAGCTAGATGGCACCTGCGTGATGGCTGTTCGGGCATTTGCAAACCTCCCCCATCTTTGATTCTGGTTTGCGAAAGTTCAAATGTGCGGACTGCGGGCGTTTGATGCACGTCGTTGGATGACAACAAGTGTCTGGTCCAAACGTTTTGATGCAGAGCGTTGGAGATGCCTTTTACATGGTGAGAATCTTACATGTTTCTTAGTGAGTTTTATAACGAAAAATGTCAAACGGAAACCAAGCTCCATGGAGGCCTTAATTTGGGAAGTTCAAATTCGAACATTTGAATTCCATTTTTTTTGAAAAAATACACATATACATAGCGACATAATGTACATGTGTGTGAATTTTTGGGTCAAATTATGTTAAAAATAAGAGCTACAAAAAAAAATCTGGGCCTTTTTATCATATGTGTTGTTCATCCTTAAAGTCCATGATTTTTCTTATGCAGCTCGCAATTCAAGGTATTTCATCCTGAAATTTTGCACACATGCACATTACATCCTCATATACATGTGTGTGTGTGTTTTCAGAATTTTTTGGAAGTAAAATATTTTATTTTTTTTATTTTTTGAAATTAAAGTCTTCATGAAGCTTGGTCTTTAAAATGCCCTACTTGTTTGTATGAATGTATTTCCACATGGATCCCTTGGTGCGTGTCAGACCCGCGGCAAGTGTTAGATGAGAAACAGTATGTTTGGCATTGTCGGAATCGCCCCAGCCGTCAATCGGCCATCCAACGGTCGCCAGGGGTACTTACCCCTTCGCGGGCTGCCGTTGTCTGTGAGCCGTCGATCTTCAGATGGACGCGCCGCATGCGAGTGGTTGTTCAAAAGTTACTGTACCTTGCTGAATCTGCCGTTTTCATGCTTTTGCACTTTCTGTAGCCTTCTTAAGCCGCTCCGCTTGTGGAGAGAGGCAGATTATTGTAATTCCGGGTTGTGCCCTTGGAGCCGCCATGTTCCGGCTGGCTAACCCTAGCTGAAACTCCTCCAGATCTGGAATGAAAATCCTCCAACTTCCCATGCAAATCAGTGTTTTTCCTCTGTTTTTCCGAATTCTAGCGACAGTCCTTAGTTCGATCCTGTCAAGTGGTAATCAGAGCCAGGTTATTGCCCTCGGCGGTGGCGAATTGGGGCCAGATCCGATCTGGATGCGGGCTGAAGGCGGCGGTGAGCAGCAGGGAGGCATACGGCGGCGGTAGATCGATCGATAGCAAGGAGGTTTGCGGCGGAGGTTCTGAATAACACCTCTTCAGAGTAAAATCCCACCCAACCCACCCTTCTAGTGCTACTCTCTCGGCAGCATACAGGTAGCGACAGTGGGAGATCTGGTCGGTGAGGTCTGGTTACTAGGACACCGGACGTAAAATCCCTCCTCTCCCACCTAGAAGCTGACGACGAGTGTTCTTGCGGGCTGATCATTTCTGTTAGTCAACATGTCAAAACCTGAAGACACTATCGATACTGGCGCTCTGGAATTGGAATCCTTGTAATTGGACATCAAGACGTTGCGTCAAGACAGGGAAGAGGACAAGAAAGAATTCTATGAATTCACGGTGTCAGTCAACAAGAATTTTGCCAGCATCCAGCGCAATTTTCACAAGATTCAAGCCAGTCTACGAAAGCTTACTGACAGCACTTGCAGCGATGAGGATGAGGAACAGGAAGAACCTCCATCTGCATAAGCGAGTAACCATGCTACTCCCTAGACTGTGCCTCCAGGAAGACCCAAGCAACTGCCAAGCAACTATCTTGCAGCATACAAAGTAGCTGGATCGGCTGTGTTAGTGGATAAGGTGACTGGCAAAGAACTGAACTTGGATGGGACGCCAAAAGGGCCCTACAGGCACCCCAACCATGTTACCAACAAACAGGAAGTGCTCACACCACAAAACCAGCAGGACAATGTTGCCAGACAAATACTAACTGTGGAAGAAATACCTGAAGAAGCAGTTTTTAGAAGAGAAAATATTAGAAACAGATCTCACACACCTGATGTCAGAAGAAACATTCTCTCTGTAAAACCTGCAAAACTGAACATTGCTGAATTTGAGGGTAGTGATGCTGATTCTTGGATCCAAAATGTGGAACAGTACTTCTCCTCTTCTAGAACTCCTATTGAGCAAAGGACAGAAATTGTTGTTTCCTACCTGAAAGGAGAAGCCATGCAGTGTTGGAGAGGGACTGGCTTTCTGGTACACAATATGCCTTGGCATAGATTCTGCAAACACCTAACTAAATGATTTGCTACCACTTCCGTCTGTGAGAATGTGAAAGCTTTTCATCAACTGTCACAAACTGGGACTGTAACACAGTACATCACCTCCTTTGAGCAGCAAATGAACTTAATGAGAAGGGATAATCCTCCACTTCCATATGATTACTACATACATAGTTTCATTTTTGGGTTACACCCCTACATTCAAAGCCATCTTGAGTGTTTGGAACCAACAACTCTACAGAAAGCAATGTGGTTTGCTAGAAGAATGGAAAATTTTGCT
Source organism: Triticum aestivum (assembly GCF_018294505.1). NCBI lineage: Eukaryota > Viridiplantae > Streptophyta > Magnoliopsida > Poales > Poaceae > Triticum > Triticum aestivum. The sequence continues at coordinate 606,974,517 of NC_057795.1, read as the reverse complement.
CCTCCTCCTCCCCCTTCCAGAGTTGTTACTCCCTTCTACAAGAAACAAACAGTGGTGGAGTCTGCAAAACCACACACTCCCAGCAACAATACTGCTGCCACTGTAATCCAACAAGAAAGGGACAAAGGAATTTGCTACAAGTGCAGGGAACCTTGGTTTCCAGGACATAAACAGGTTTGCAAGATGTCACAGAAAGCCCAGATCCACGCCTTGCAACAACAAACTGAAGGAAATCCTAAAGTGATTTATATTGTGGATGCTGAGGAAGAACATTCAGAAAATGAAGAGGAAGAGTCTGACAATGCTCAGTTGAAAATCTCCATGCATGCTGCTCATGGACAACCTGAGGATAAACCTACACACACTTTCTCTTTACTGGTCCAAATTGGCAGTACTACTGCTCTGGCACTAGTTGATAGTGGGAGCACTACCACTTTCTTGTCCCCAGAAATAGCTCTAAAAGTTGGTTGTGTGATCTCATCAGTAAAGCAGGTGAATGTCACTATTGCAAATGGGGGGCAAACTTGCCAGTGATTTTGCATGTTTCAAAACAGAATACTCCATCCAAGGACACAACTTTTCTTCAGATTTCAGAGTTCTTAAGTTGTGTGGTTATGATATGATCTTAGGGGCTGATTGGATGTATACACATAGTCCAGTCACCTTTGATCTACCTGAAAGGGAACTCATAATTAAGTTGATCTCTGGAGAAAGGATCACTTTCCATGATGAAACATTGCCCAACAGTCCTTGCACTCCCATACTTCAGGATATGGAACATATCCTTGAAGATATGTTGTCTGGAGCATTAATGTGGATGCAACCAGTACAACTGTTTGAAAACAAAGAGCAAGTGCATAAACTAGAGGTGGACAAACTGTTGGAAGTATTCCAAGACATTTTCCAAGAACCCACAACACTGCCCCCCAAGAGGGACTGTGACCATGCAATTAACTTGGAACCTGGAGCCCCTGTAGTAAATCAGAGGAATTACAGAATGCCATACAATCAGAAAAATGCCTTGGAGAACATAATAAAAGAACTGATTGCAAAAGGAATAATAAGACTGAGCAACAGTCCATACTCTTCACCTGCTATTTTAGTAAGGAAAAGAGATATGACTTGGAGACTGTGCATAGATTACAGAAAACTCAACCTGCAAACTATCAAAAACAAATACCCAATTCCTATGATTGAGGATTTGCTTGATGAACTCCATGGAGCATGTATCTTCACAAAAATTGATTTGAGAAGTGGATATCATCAAATAAGAATGAAAGAGGAAGATATTGAGAAAACTGCTTTCAGCACTCATATAGGACTGTCTGAATTCCTTGTTATGCCTTTTGGAGTGACAAATGGACCTCCATCCTTCCACCAGTTAATGCATTCTGTTCTTGGGCACTTACTAAGAAAGTGTGTCTTATTTTTCTTTGATGACATCCTCATTTTCAGCAAGTCATACAAGGAACACTTGGAACATTTGCAGCTAGTATTTGAAGCTTTGAGGAAGCACCAACTTTATGCAAAAATTTCTAAGTGCACCTTTGCTCAAGATAGAGTGGAATATTTGGGCTATGTTATTACTGTTGCAGGAGTTTCTACTGACCCAGCAAAGGTAGATGCAATAGTTCAATGTCCCACTCCTGAAAATGTCACACATTTAAGGAGTTTTCTGGGACTGGCAGACTACTACAAAAGATTTATCAAAAATTATGGTATAACTTGCAAACCACTTTTTAAAGCATTAAAGAAGGATGGGTTTAAATGGGAGGAAGCTCAAGAAAATGCTTTCAGACAACTGAAACAACACATGACCTCTGCTCCTGTCTTAGCAATGCCTGATTTCTCAATTCCTTTTGTCCTGGAAGCTGATGCTTCAGGTTATGGCATTGGAGTTGTGTTGATGCAAAGGGGACAGCCCATTGCTTTCCTAAGCAAAGCTATTGGACCAAAAGCTGCAGGATGGTCAACTGATGACAAGGAAGCACTGGCAATCATTGAAGCAATCAAACAGTGGAAGCACTATTTTGCTGCATCTTCCATCATCATTAGAACTGATCAACAAAGTCTAAAACATATTCAAGAACAAAAGCTCACAGAAGGAATACAACACAAATTGCTCATCAAACTTCTGGGATATAAATTCAGAGTGGAGTACAAAAAAGGAAAAGAAAATAAAGTTGTTGATGCTCTTTCTAGAGTTAAATATGCTATATCTGCCCTACTGTCCAGTGCAACCATTCCTGCTTGGATAACTGAGGTGGTAAAAAGCTATGAAGAAGATCCAAAATGCTCTGAATTAACTGCCCAACTGGCCATTGCCCCAACAGGACACCCACCTTATACACTTACAAGTGGAGTTCTCAGGTACAAAGGAAAATCCTTGTTGGCACTCACACTGACCTCAGGAAATCTCTCCTCACTTCTTTCCATGCACTCAGGAGAAAGAGCTACTTATCACAGGCTCAAAATTTTATTCACCTGGCCAGGAATGAGACAAGATGTGAAATATTTTGTTCAGCAATGCCTTGTCTGCCAACTCAACAAAGCTCATCACAATCCATACCCAGGGTTGCTACAACCTTTGCCAGTGCCAGATTTTGCTTGGACACATATCAGCATGGATTTTGTGGAAGGGCTCCCTCTTTCTCACCACAAAAACCTCATCCTTGTAGTGGTGGACAGGTTTACCAAATATGCCCATTTCATAGCTATGAAACACCCCATTTCTGTCCAGACAGTAGCTCAAGCTTTCACTGATCATGTTTTCAAGTTGCATGGACTGCCAACAGTGACTGTAACACACAGAGATAAAATCTTCACAAGTAACTTGTGGCAAAGGTTATTCACTACAATGGGAGTAAAATTGCACCTCAGCACCTCCTACCACCCTCAAACTGATGGGCAAACTGAAAGAGTAAACCAATGCTTGGAGAACTACTTGAGGTGCATGGCTTTCTCTCAACCAACTAAGTGGTACAAGTGGCTATCCATGGCTGAGTGGTGGTATAACACCAGTTTCCACACCTCTCTGAAGATGACACCATTTCAAGCTCTTTATGCAAAACCTCCCCCACAAATAGCAGAACTTATGCTTCCTCCAGCAGAAGGTGAAGATCAACAAGCAGAAACGGACAGAGATTCCATTGCTGCTCAAATCAAGGACAATCTCCTTAGAGCTTAGGAAAGAATGAAGTTCTATGCTAATAAAAAGAGGTTTGATCGACAACTTGAAGTGGGTGATATGGTATATGTGAAGCTGCAACCATATCGACATACCAGCATGAGCATCCATAGGTTTCTCAAGCTACACTCCAAATACTACGGGCCCTTCAAAGTTCTGCAGAAAATTGGCCAAGTTGCTTATAGACTCCTGCTGCCAGACGATTGCCAACTACACCCCACCTTTCACATCAGTCAGTTGAAGAAGCATATAGGACCTGATGCAGTCCCAAACCCCAAGCTTCCACTATTAGATGATTAAGGCCATATATTGATCAAACCCGAAACCCTGCTGGAAAGGAAACTGATTCCACGAGTCCAAGGTGATATCAGCATACCGGTGGTACAATGGTGGATCAAATGGGTCAACTTGCCGGTGGAGAACGCTACTTGGGAAGACGCAGCTTTCATTCAAAAGGTTTTTCCTGATTTTCAGCCTTGAGGGCAAGTCTGATCTCGTCAGGGGGGAATTGTCAGACCCGCGGCAAGTGTTAGATGAGAAACAGTACGTTTGGCATTGTCGGAATCGCCCCAGCCGTCGATCGGCCATCCAATGGTCGCCAGGGGTACTTACCGCTTTGCGGGCTGCCGTTGTCTGTGAGCCGTCGATCTTCAGATGGACGTGCCGCGTGCGAGTGGTTGTTCAAAAGTTATTGTACCTTGCTGAACCTGTCGTTTTCATGCTTTTGCACTTTCTGTAGCCTTCTTAAGCCGCTCCGCTTGTGGAGAGAGGCAGATTATTGTAATTCCGGGCTGTGCCCTTAGAGCCGCCGTGTTCCGGCTGGCTAACCCTAGCTAAAACTCCTCCAGATCTGGAATGAAAATCCTCCAACTTCCGGTGCAAATTAGTGTTTTTCCTCTGTTTTTCTGAATTCTAGCGATAGTCCTTAGTTCGATTCTGTCAGTGCGTTTGGCCTGAATATGTGTCGCCCATCTCCAGTCTAATAGGAGTAGATTTTATTTTTCCTTTTCACCGTATGGGTTGTTTCTATTGTGGTACAGTGGTCTCGGTTTTGACGGTAGGTCCGCAGCGCATGAAGTCAAACGTCTCACAGTGCTGTGGCTTGTGACGTTTTTGCGCTTGGCGAATGGCTGACAGAGCGGACTGCGGCCTCCGGAGTCCGGAGAGGGAGACGTACAGGTGTGCCGCATCCATACATATCGTGGCTCTGTTCTGTTGAGCAGTTGAGCAAAAGCCTCGACTGGTCCGTGCGTCCACGCCACAAACCGGAGGGTACATGCTCCTGCCACCTAGGAGGCGTCCTGCCTGTACTTTTGTAGCCAAAAGGAGAGAAAAACGAGACGATCTTTTGGTTGGTAGCCACGACGCGGATGGCGAGCTCAACTGAAAGAAAGAGCAACGGCACGGGGCCGTGGCGGGTGCTCGCTGAGTCCCTGTCACGGAAGTGTTTTTTCTTTTGCGGAAACTGTCACGGGAGATTTCGACGTTTCTTCTACCTCCTTTTTATGTGCCCACATGATGAGATATTGCTTAGCAAGCTGCTACAGTAATGAGTATTGTATGTTATCCTACTGCGATTCGATTAATCAGTATTTTCTTTATGTAATTATGCTGTCCTGCTTACGCTAAATCAAGTGGCCCGGATGGCAAGACCATGGCACACCGGCGTTTGTCAGCCGGTCCAAAGCGTACACACTCCGTTGAGCACAGAAAGACCGAGTCACCAGTGCCAACCCTGAACCCAAAACCCTAACCCCTAACCCTTTTTAAGGTCCCCATCGATAAAGGTGACAAGATGTCCTACGTGACAGCCCGCGTGTGGCAAACGGGAGCTGCTGTCGCAAATTCAAGAAAATTCATGAAATACAAAAAAGAATTGAAAAAAATATTTTTTTAATTCAGAAAATCTCAAACAATGTTCGCGAATTTAATTTTTTTTACAAAATCAATAAATATTCATGAATTTCAAAAAGGTTTGTGAAATTTTAAAAGTGCGTGTAAATTTTAAAATTTTCCATAAATTTACAAAAATATTGATGAATTTAAAAAATAAGAAAGCAAAATGAAAAGAAAAAAGAAGAAAGCACCCGCCATGCCCAGTTTGTTGTTGTTTTCTCCTACCGTGGCTACCTAGTTTGTTATTTTTTTTGCTTGCTCCCTCAGTGTAAGTTTCGTTAGCTGTATTTTTCTTATGTTTGTTTATTGGTTGGAGCAGTCCCGTTTTATTGGTATTTTTTCTCCCTTTTGTTTTATTTTCTTCACCATTTTTTTCTTTCTTTCTAACTTCATTTTTCTTTGTTTCCTTATTGGATTTCTTCGTTTCTTTCTTGGTTTTCACTGTTTATATTTTTTGCAACAGGTTTTCTTTGTTTTTCTTCCTGTTTTCGTTGGTTTCTTTTTTTTCTTTCTTTCTCTGCTGGTTTCCACTCAAGTGCATTGCTTTTTTTTGGTTTTATATATTTCTTCGGTTCTCCTTGTTTCTTTCTCGGTTTCCTTTCTTTCTTTTACTTTGTTTATTTGTAAATTTTCAGTGACTTTCTCTTTCTCTTGTTGACTAGAGCTGGATTTTATGATTTTATGACTTTTTTTATACATGGTCAAATTTTTAAAAATACACATTGAACATTTGATGACACAAATATTTTTTCACTTTGCATAATTATTTTTAAAATTTCACAGACATTTTTTGTAAACACTCGGACATTTATTTAAAATTCACATACAGTTTTTAATGTCAATAAACATGTTTTTACCTATGCAGTCCTTTCTTTACATTGTATAAACATTTTCTGTGTCGATGTCGAACATTTTTTCCAATACATGATTAACATTTTATCTAGATATATATTTTGATGTCAACTTCTTTTCATACACATTCCACGTTTCACGTATACACCTGGAATTTTTTATATACATGTTTAACATTATTTTTAAACTAATATTTGTTTATGTCTGCCATTTCCCATACATATTGTAAGTTTTTTGTATACATCAGGAATATTTTTTATATACATTTTTAACATTTTTCATTTAAATGATAACATTCTTTCAAACATATTTTTTGACGTCTACTTTTATAAACATTGCATATTTTTTGTATACGTCATGAACATTTTTCTATAAAGATTACTAAGGTTGTTGACATATGTGATTTATATTTTTTAAACTTAAATTTAAATTGATTTTTATAATAGATGTAATTAGAATATTTCAAAATATAAGAAAAATAAAGCAAAAAATGCAACTTAAAATGTAAACAAATGGATAAAAAAGGAGCACTAAAGGCCTATGATCCATGATGGACCGGCCCTTTTTGCGGCTGCTTGAAATGAGACGTACCTATTGTGTCGCGCTCTCTCCTCTAATCCCAACTCGACACGGCTGGACGGGTTAGTGTTCTTCTGATGCTGCAAATTGAATGCAGATTTGCAATGGCTAAAGAAAGGACGGAAGATATGTGAGGCTTACCAGCTCGGGGGCGTTCTTGAGGAGCTCAAGTGTGGCACACACGGTGATGGGAACCCTGACGGCCACCATCTTGATCCTCCAATAATCTAGAGAATAGGTAGCCAAGAGTTCATAACTCTGTCCAAACTTCAAAAATCATGAAGGGTTGCGCTTATTCACTGCTCATACAAAAATACATGTAAGTCTCTATCCGTTGCCAAGTCTAATTACAATAAGGGAGGCATAATCGCACCCGTGATACTTATCGCAGCAGGCGATGCATATCAGTGGCGGGCGGCGAATAAGGGTGGCGACCCTTGAACCGAGCCGCTAATGGCCCAGCTCACTCTGGCGCTCAGTTACACAGGTTTGCGTTGCATTTTTTTCTCTTCGGTTTCCAGTTTATTTTTTCTAAAATAATCAACTGTTGGACCTTTTAAACTGATCTAAATAAAAATCATTTTTGAGAATACATATAAATGAATAAATAAAGTGTGTATTAGAAACAGATCGCTGAATATAAAATTATGTCATCATATACGAACAAATGTTACTTATGTATTTGAAAAATATTCATCGTATATTAGAAAATATGTTCATCATATATTAGAAAAAATACAAAAGGGTGAAAAAATTAAAAAATGTAAAGGAGAACTGCACAGAAAAAGCACACGCGTTTTCTTCACTGAAAAAACCCAACATCCACTGTACGAACGAAAAAAATATGCCAGGGAACAAATGATACCGAGTGTCTCCGTGACCGATCCACGCCAGTCGTCCACACCCCGCCGCGAACTAACGCTGCCAAGCCATGCGCGAGGTCAGCGCCGCCGCCCATCCAAGTCATCCCACGCCGGATAGCCAAGAGCGAAGGAGAGGGACACTAGTTGCCGACCACCACAAGGGGCTTTGCCCTGGCGGTGGAGGAGAGAGGGGGCGGAGGTGAGGGAGGGGGCGGCGGCGCCATATGTCGTCCACGGGGGACGACATAGGGGGCAGCTTTTCTCCGGGTCAGGTTATGGCACAAAGGAAACTACTTCACGGCCGACCCTCCAGGTCGCCATAAAAGAAACAAGGGTCTGTCTAGCACATCAAAGTGACTCAATCGAACTAGAAAAAAAATACTTACACGAATCTTAGCGCAAAATGAAGATAGAAACCATAATAATAACCGGGCGAATAAGGTTTGAAGTACATTATGTAAGCCGCTCAACAAATCAGAAATTTTCCTCCTAAGAAGATCTAGAAATTATCCTCTTATCAATTCTGCCTAGTGCGCGGACATCGGTCCAGCAACGAACTGCCGGCCGCCGTCCATGTGTTCGAAGAAATCGATCATGTCCCCGTCCTCCATCTCGAGGTCCGCCGGGGTCTTGTTGCCGCGCAACCGTACGCCCTTGAACAGGAAGACGCCAGTGCCGTACGTCACGTCGGGCACCTTGTGGTACCACGCGTCCAGGAGGACCTGGAGCTTGTCCGTCCTGCTCATGGTGTGCCGGAGCACCTTCTCCTGGCTCACCACCTTGATCGTCACCAGCAGGGGCTTCACCGCCGCCTTGGAGTCTCTCCCGCTTGGCGGCGACATGGCTTGGAGTTCTGTTGCGTGGAACGGATGCCACGAGGTAGCCTGTATTTATAAAAGTTAGCTTTGATTTGCTTCCTAACAACCGTTTCCAAATCTCAACTCCGATCAATGCGCCCAAGGGAAATCCCTTATTTCTGGGAAATAATCTTGTCTGTATCCAACAAATAAATGTATAGTAGCAAACCCATGAATTTGCCTGGCCAGCAGGGGCCTGCATGCAGCGATCCACTAGGCAAAGTGCATCTAGAGGCCCGGCAAATCTCAAATCAGACCCAAGTCCCAACTATGAACTGAGAAGAAAAGGTAAGAGGATCCATGTTAAAACTCCTCCATTTATAATCAGATAGCGTACATGGATTTTGACAGAGATTTACACGGAATTTAGATGCTAACTTATCTGTTCCGATCCTTATTAGATTTGCTAGTAAAGGTCGGCCGGGCTATAGTAGACATCAGACAAGCTTAACCGGGAATGCTAGGATGGCTGACCCAAGAAATTTGCACCGAAGATTGTTTGATTGCACCATAGGTAAAACGACTGATCTCCCTCCCCCCCATCTAAAAAAGAAGTTAGTGCCAAAGGGGAAATTATATGAGATATCTATGTCTTTATATTATTTATACCTCTATAAATATAAAAGACCAAAGCTGAAGATCCAAATAATCTTGGTCATCTAACCATGTTAATCAAACGATCTAGATTGCTCCAATGGTGAGTGCTCGAAATCTTTAGCGTGCAATTAATAGCATAAATATTTTCCGCTAATCACATAATTAACATGCAATTAATATTCTACCAAATATAAACATGTAATTAATATTCTATCAAAAAATATCAACATGCAATTAATATTCTATCAAATGTCAAAATATCAACGTGCATTGCACGTACTCATTTACTAGTTATACAAAAGGAGCAAATCCTACAATCAAAATAGCTCACATTGAAAAATCTTTGCATGATTAAAATCGTGCAAAACATGTATAAAAATAATTTGAATCCAAGAGCCCCTTCTTAGTTGAATGAAACAGTCGTAGAACGAACAAAAAGGTGCAGGTGGAACAAATACAAAAGCTGTTTGGTAAACACTGAAAATCTTAGAAAAACATCAATATAGTACTTCTCTACGCATATACAATATGAATAAAAAAAATTAGTTGATACTACTTTTGTAAGTAAACGTATAAAACACTAGCGGAACAAGAACGAAAGGCAAACAACATAGCACTAAGAATAAAACAAAATAAACGAAAGCAAAATTACACACAACATTTGTTTTAATTCAAATAACTCACCATAAAAGAAACCACTGTTCAAACATATGACAAAATAGATACTAATGAGCACTCCCAAAAAACCAGATAATAATGATAATACATGAGCGAAACTAGTTCAAAAAATCTAATATTTTGAGCCGCTCACGTCAGAAATTTCCTTGAAATAAGATCTAGCAATACAAATTCTGCAAGAGACATATGCTTCAAGTTACAACAACTCCGCCTAGTGCGCAAACATCGATCGACATACTACATAGATCCAACAATGAATGGTCCAGCTCCACCATCCATATGTTCAAAGAAATCAAGCATGTCCCCGTCCTCCATCTCAAGGCCCACCGGGGTCATATTTCTGCGCACCCGCAAGCCGTCGTAGAGGAAGACGCCGGTGCCATATGTCACGTTGGGCACCTTGTGGTACCACACGTCCATGAGGACCTTGAGCTTGTCGGTCATCCTCATGGTGTGGTGGACCACCTTCTCCTGGCCCACCACCTTGATTGTCAACATTTGGGGCTTCACCGCCGCCTTCGAGTCCACCTTCTCACGGCCGCTGTCGGGCGGCGACATGGCTTCCGTTGTGTACCTGCCTCACTGTATGTGTGCACTTTTGCGTGGTGTCTGTGTAGTTACGTTCCGATGCGTGGAAATCGACGAGGTGAGGTGCTTATAAAGGGTATGTACATCTTGAGTCTTAGGTGGTTTGGTCCCCCTTTGATTTCTTCAATCCGATTCGAATCAACTCATATCTGGCGATACGATACGAACAAACAACCCTGTGTGACGGCACGTGGGTGTGGAGGATCATGACATTAATCATGCACCGCTGGCGCATCAACTGAGATTATACGGAGGATTTTATGATCAATGACGGGAGAAACACGTGCGGTGGTTAGCTAAATTTTTGGTTCGGATTTTGTACACCCCCTCCCCTCTGATTGGTCTCACACCCTTGGTACTCACACACAAGGCATATGGAGTGGACATGGATTGCCTACGTCTAGGCTTGCGATCATTGGTGCCACCAGTGCACGTGGCATCCATCGCATGGTGGTGCCCCTGCACCCCTCTCGTGCTTTTGTGTAAAATAAGAATATAGGTGTATGTCGATTCCCTTCCATAAATTCTAAAAACACTAAAGCAAAAAATCAAAAATGGAGGAAATATTTCATCATATCCAAAAATGCACAACATGTGCCAAAATCTAGACCCACCACTAATGCAAAAGTATATGGGAGACAGGGCAATCAATAGTGGCTTAACCAAAGCAGAGCATAGACAAATCTCTCCAATTCATCAGTGAAGGAATCTCCCATGCCTCGGTGGCTTCTTTCAGGATTGATCTGGGGAACCAAGCTGCTGATGATGAATCTCATGCACAAAAACTAGGAAATCAGTTCCATCATTCACAATGAATTACATCCAAATTCTTAATTCTTCATTTCGAACCAATTGTGGAAGACTTCACATCCTGCAATGCGAAACAAATATGACTGCAGGACACACTTATGATTTATGGAATTTGGTTGACAAACTATACCAAACAAATGTGGGGAGTGTGGACAAACCCATACCTCATTTCCCCTCTTGAGTTCATAGACTAATGGGCAATATGATTAGCAGCAACATATGTGAAATTCTGAACTCATAAAATGCATATAACGGACAAGAAAACAAGATTAAAAGGAAAACCTCATACTATGCAGCTGCTACCAAGTCAAAAGCCACATTTGAGAAAAATCTTAATCATTGTTGCATTTAAGAACTCTTTCGATGGTTACCTTTTAAGATAGAGTGTTTGCAACATTGTTTGGAAGAATCATACACAACAAAAAGCAGCATCAATTTAACATATATAGGTCATCTTATCACTAAAGTTAATCATAACTTAAAGTAAATCGCACAAGATATAATTATCATGTGCACTTCATTAAATGAATATTGGCAAAAGTAATTTTGCCATTGGCTGATTTTTCTGCCTCATTCCCTCCACAGCCATAGAAAAATGCCAAGCAGCCAAAACTGTATAAACATTCAAAGTCAAAATGATTGCAATTCCTCTGAAAACTTGTGACATACTAATTCTTCTATTTCATTTTTTTGAACCGGCCTTGCGAAAAACTTCCCAACCCGCAATGCAGATGTGATAGACACATCTATGTATTAACTAGATTGAATCCTATTTGATATATGATGTGCAAGAAATTGAATCAAATGGCATCGATGAAAGGATAACAAATTTTGGCATGAAACTTTTATCAAAAGAGGAAGCTTATTTATTTTATAACATATCAAAAGAAGTAATGACCATAAAGTGAAGAACTCTTTGACAATGCAACAGCGAACATTAACATATTCTCGTTAACGGAGGCTACTTGTAGTTTGATTTCATTCTAATCGCTTCCTTATGATCTAAGACAATCATTACAACTTATACACTATCATCGAAAGATGAAAGAGAGGAGACATTGAATTACTATAGGCCTAAAACACGATGTTGATGTGATTTTCATATGAAGATCAGCCTTAGAAACAAATTTAATGTTGTTTATGAATTTTAGGTGTCATGTAACCAAATTCTTTCCATAGAACCATGGTCCAACACTCGAGATCCCAAATAAAAACAATATAAACATAAATAGAAAACACAGAGGTCGCAAATCTGTAGGCATTTCAAATAAAACAATAATCAATTAGGAGGCCAAAAGAAGCATGTAGAATTGAAAACATTGGATTTAGACGTGAACATATGAAAGACATATGTACTAAAATAGAAAAATTAATGCGATGGAAGGTGTCACAGGGATAGTATTGGAATAGATGAAAAAAATACCAGAAGATGTCAATTTTTCTATTCAATTCAGGTAGATGAGAATGACTTGGTAACTAAGATTTTTTGGCTGTCTCCAGAAATGTGTTGGACTATGCAATATTAGTGATGTTATATGATTTTTTTAGCAGTGTGATGTTATATGATTTGACACCACATACATACAAATAGATGATGGGCGTCCGTTTGGTTTGATTGTTGGGGTTAATACTCACAACAAAACTATTCTGTTTGGTGCCACACTTGTTGTGATGGAATTGTTGACACTTTTGGTGGATTTTTGGAACTTTCTAAAAGTAACATTGATATTTGTGACATAACGAATTTATAAGTGCGTCGAACAAACTGTTTGGCAGGTGTGGACTATGTGAAAATGCATGTCTACAAAGGATGTTTTTAAAAAGGAAGGGGGCACTAGTGTATAGTGTACAGGACGCGACTGTTATGATCCCGAGCTCATGTGTGCTCGGGTGAACAGTAAAATAAAAATTTAAAATAAATTCAAAAAATTGTTATTTTTTGTGTGAAACTTTGATAAATGTTCTGACCGCTTGCAAAATTTTATCACCAGATCACATTCGTGTAAAATGTGGCAAAAACAATTTGATGCTCCAAAATTTTATTTTCAAACGCATTTTGGAGCACTGATTTTGTTTCTTTTTAACTTTTAACACGAATATGATCTGGTGATGAAATTTTACAAGCTATGAAAACATTTGTCAAAGTTTCACACACACACACACACACAATCGGTTGTTTAAAAAAATTGATTTTATTGTTCACCCGAGCTCACATGAGCTCGGTATCATAGCAATACTTTCGATGAATACGCTCCCTACTCAAATGAGCACCACTGAAAGAAGTGAGAATATGAACAATGAATTGAAGAAATACAATAATATAAAATAGGGACAATTACATTTTAGCCCTTAACTCGAACCTACAACTCGGATTTACCCTAATTCCCAAGCCTGCTCAAATTTGCCCATGTGACATTAGAAATGTCCTTCCATGCCGTTGTCATGCAATCAAAGGGCTTTGAAGTAGGAAATGGTTTCACTTTCTTGGGTAAAAACACTGTTTGCCGTATTCAACAAGTGTGAGGGATTCCCCTTGGGCTATGCCACTGAATCTTCGCCGTGAACGGCTCATCTTTGATTAAATCCTGTCAATGTTTATAGAAGCACCAACGAAACCATTTGTTTTTCTTTCTCAACGTGCAGTTCAGAAACTGCAAATTTCTACTCATCCAACATGAAAGGCTCGTCCAGGTGCATGTGCATGAGATTAGCTCGCGACAGCTGCACGAAGTCCCATTTAAAACCAAGGTTCTAGCTAGTTGCACCATTGCCCATCAAACTTATGAAATGCTGCCACAGAATTTTGGCCTTTTTTTGATGCGATGCACAACATCACTGAAGAATTTCGACGACAAACCACAAGAACGTCAACCCCGAGAGGCTTTGGGTGGTTGAGTCTCCTCTGCCTCTTTAAGTTCCCTGGCTAGCAGTGGCCAGCATGCAACGATCGGCTAGGCAAAGTGCCTATATGCAGTAGTAAGTTAACAAAACGGGATCCAAGTAGAAAGCATTTCTGATACAAAAGGCAAAGGTCAGATTGGAGATTCGATGTGGCAAATATCCCCATTTTCCGGGGGAAAACGCCTCAAAAGGATGGTGTACGAGCGCGCCAAAACTCACTTCTCTATGTACTACTCCCTCCGTTCGGAATTACTCGTCCAAGAAATGAATGTATCTAGATGTATTTTAGTTGTAGATACATCCATTTTTGTGACAAGTAATTCCGAACGGAGGAAGTACTACCTTTGATTCTTGTTGTTTAGTCATCCAGAGGACACCGGCCATGAAGCAGGCAGGACTACCAAAACCATATAAATCTCAAATCAGACCAAAGTCTCAACTATGAATTGAGAAGTTTGTGATACCATCCATGCAATTATGTACAACCAACATTACGCCAAGAAAAGAAAATACCAATGTTTCCCCCCAATGATGGTACAAAATGACTCCATTTCTGAAGCAGTCAGGCATGCTACAACGGCAGCATCAGATGGCACCGATACAGCCCTGGCAGCAGAACCAGGCCACCAGGATGCCCAGGAACGCGCCGGCGAAGACCTGCGACGGGGTGTGCCCTAGCAGCTCCTTGAGCTTCCTTTCGCTGATGGGGTAGCCTTGGAATAGGTCCTCAACGATCTTAGTGAGCACCTGCATCATCATCAATCACAAATCATACATTTCAGGCAGGTAATAGGCAAACAACAGACGCTCATCGGCGGGAAAGATGTAGCCACGATATTTGAAGGATGGGAGGTGCCAAAGAAAAGCAAGTTAGTCACTTACCCGTGAACTCAGAATGCGATAATCTACTCACGTACCCGTGACATGCCCGTGGATATAGAGCATTACTCGTTATTGCAAGGTGAGGCGTGGTGTATCAACAAAGCAATGGAATGGCAATTTGAGCTGCTAGCTAGTCACTACAGATTTATGAAGAGAAGGACTTCCGTACAACCCCCCCACCCCACCCCCCCACAATAAGCATAGAAGGGGTAGTATTGTCCATACTAAATTATGTATTAGTGTACCCGCTGTCCGTCGTAGGGCCGGCCACCCGTGTATGTCGCGCCCCGTACGCCCGCGTCGTACGTCGCGCCCCATGCAGTTCGGTAGTGCAATCGAGGAAAAAAAACGCCCCACAGCGACACCCCATCTACGCGTACGCAACCCTAGCGACATCAACGCCGCCGTCACGACGTCGGGCGGCGTCCATAGTCACCCACGCGGCGTCTCACCGGTGTCGCATGAAACCGACACCCCATCCCCGCGTAGGAAACCCTAGCGGCATCAACGCCGCCGTGGTCCACCGCCGTCATGACGTCGACCCCGACGTGCCCGTCTAGTCGCGAGCACCGACGGCGTCCGTAGTCACCCACACGCCGTGACGCCGGTGAAACGCCCAGCGCTCTCGTGAACGTTCTGTCTTGGTACGCGCCCTCCACGACATGGGTGGCAGCAACGCATCGGCGTCGACCCCAGGCGAGGACCCCTCGACGGCGCACAGTAGGTTCGCCTGGGCTCTTTTTTTCCCTTTTTTGATTTGATCCCATTGCATTTTTTATGCATTTTCTGATATGTAAAAATGATTCACTACTTAGGCTAAATAAGAGAGGAGAGTAGGGACCTCTTAATGACCTCATAATGATTTTGTATGTTCAAATTTGTATGCATGCCACATAGTCATGTCACTGTTGACGAATTTGTATCGCGATGTTTTGTGGAAGTGGATGCCAAACTTTCAGTATGATAATATAGCATGAAACGATACGCCAGTTTATTCGGTACGATAAGGATCTCGTATTGAAGCGAATCACCTTTGGAGACATTTGAGTCAGAATATACAGTGTTGAGTGCTTCAATGTGAAAACATATTGAATAGAATTGTTATTTACACTACATGATTTTAATTTGTAGCTACATGAGTATGACCGATAAGAATATGATATAGAACACTTTTATGAGATAGTGTTGAGCAGTATGTTGCAAATTGTACAGAAATGATTGACATTAAATTGTATGACACTATGACTTAATGTGACACATAAATGTATGATGACAATGAGCGTATAATATAGATGATAGTCGATGCATCTCGTAGTGGGAGTGGTAGCCAAGTAAGTTATTTACATTATTTAATAGTTAGTAACAATCAAGAACAGATTGACATGCAAGGTTATATGTCATATTTTGCAGGGAGGTGTTGATGGTCCTAGCGGGAACGATGAGCATAGTGATGATGATCAGTTTGACCTTGACATGTGCTATGATGAATATCAGCAAGAGTCACTTGATAGGCATTGGGCAGTGATGGTAAAGACATTCAGGTCATTAGACTAGGTGTACACGTTCTACAACAAGCACGCAAGAGAACGTGGGTTCAGCATCAGGAAGGACTCGCTAAAATTCTCGAAGGATCACACAAGGACTCCGCGCATGAGGAGGTATCTTTGTTCCGCCGCAGGAAAATGACAGGCCAAGTTCTGTACCATGGAAGGCCGGGCCCGCAGGCTTAGACCGGAGAGTCGATTCTTATGCAAAGCCCATTTGACAGTTAAGCTTGTTAAAAAGCTCAATCTTTGGTATGTCAGCAGTTTCTTCGATGATCACAGCCACACTCTTGCACGACCGGACGAAGTCCCTTTCCTCCGATCTCATAATCAGATCAAAGCATTTGAGAGAGTTGAGACCTTAGCTATGGCTGGAGCTGGGATAAGAAAACATATCATTTTTGACAACATCGTTAGCAGGTATGGGTCGTATGCAAAGTCACCGTTTCAGAGGACAAAGCTGTATAACATGTGCTACAGGGAGAAGATGAAATTGCTTGCGCAAGGTGATGTTGATACTGCCATAGGAATCATGTTGACTATAAAGGACAGAGATCCAGACTTCTTCTTTGAGCACATGGTTGACACTGAAGGCAGGCTCCAAAACCTTTTCTGGTGTGATTCGCAGTCACGCCGGGATTACCTAGACTATGGTGATGTTGTTGTGTTCGACAGCACATACAAGATGAACAGGTATGGAATGCCGTTCATCCCTTTTGTGGGTCTGAACAACCACTGTTGCACTACGGTATTCGCCTGCGCCATTGTTTCAGATGAGACTGAGGCTACATATGTTTGGTTGCTTAACACGTTCTTGAAAGCTAACTGTCAGAAGAGGCCCAATTCTGTAATTACCGATGGAGATGCAGTGATGGTAAGGGCTATCAGGAAGGTGCTTTCTGACGTGTGGCATCGTCTATGTTCATGGCATATTGAAAAGAATATGCAGAAACACCTCAACCACAAGTCATTGAAGGAGTTTAGGGCATTATTGTACTATGCCACTACACATAAGGTTTTTGAGGAGAGATGGGCCGTGTTTGTGCGCAAATGGCAGATGGAGAAAACGAAAACATGGCTCCATAGGATGTACAGGAAGAGGACGCTTTGGGCTGCATCATATTTGTCTGGTGGGTTTTTCCTTGGTATGCGCAGTAATCAGAGGAGTGATAGTCTGAACTCCAGCCTGCACCTTCATCTTGACTATGGTATGACGATCATTGACATGATTGTACACTACGAGAATTGTATTGTTCGCCTCCGTGAGAATGAAGCTTATGATGACTACACGGCCTCACAGACTCTTCCAGTAATAGTGACTGAGTGTCAGGCCATTGAGTCGTATGCTGCAAAAGCATTCATGCAGGCAAACTTTTATATGTTGCAACAAGATATGAAGAAGGTACATGAGCTTGAGGTAATTGATAGACTGACAGGGATTGATAGTCAGAGATTTGTGGTTGCGTGGAAGAATAACAGGGATCACAGATTTAATGTGGACTATACGCCAGGTAACTCCGCAGAAACTATAAAGTGCAATTGCCGAAGTATGACTCGCAAAGGGCTTCCTTGCAAGCATATTATTCATGTTTTGAATGCACTGAACTTACCTGTGATACCCAAGTGTTGTGTCCTGCGAAGATTCTCAAAAAAGCACAAGCCGGACTGCCCGTGAAGTGCACCAGCAATTTGTTTGCGTGGGGTTGGTCCAGTGGTGAGGACAGAGCTAGATATAGTGAGTTGACCATCAAATCTTCAGAAGCATGTCATGTCACATGCAGTAATCCTTTCTTATTCGACAAGTTGATGGCAGCTCTCGATGATATTATAGCGAATAAGGACATACAGGGAAATGAAGATGATAGTCAAAGAAGCTTCGTGAACAATAATCCATTTGAGCCTAACCGAGACCATATTCTGGTTCGTGATCCAGTAAAGGTTTCCACCAAGGGCGCACCTAAGCAGAACAGTAGAGGTCGCGGTAAGGGTGGCACAGATGTGACAAAAAATGAGAGGCCTAAAGCATTTGACGAGAAATCTGGACGAAAATGTAGCATATGCAGCGGCTCAGGTCATAACAGGAGCACATGCAGCAAAAATGAAGAGTATGTCTATTATTTGTGTATGTTAGTTTTGCTGTTTCATTTACGGTACATTGATTCTCATAGTTTTTGTATGCAGCAACTGGGCTTGAAGACAGAAGTGACGATGGTGCATCTGTTTTACTGCTTCCATTTATATGTAACTGTACGTCTTTTTGCTTTGTTTATATTAGTTTCGTTGATTCATCTATCGTACATTGATTCTCACAATTTTTTTATTTATTCTATGCAGCAACTTGGCTTGAAGACTCAAGTGAAGAAAATGCAAGTGTTTTACCTCTTCCATTTATGTTCATGTTGAGTATTTTATATGTGTGAAACAAGATTATTTCCTACAGACCGTTCTCATTTGAGACTTGTTATTTTCTGTCCACTACAATAAAATTACTGTGGTGACAATTGTTATGTTGAGACATCATTGTTGTTGATATAAATATTCACTATTCATTGTTTATATGATGAATTATGCATGTATTTACTATATATTCATTGTTTATATTATGAATTCTGCATGTACTTACTAGTCCCGTCGACCGTCAACTATATTTAAATAAGAGAAGTACTGTGCGAGTTGTTGTTGAAAAAAAAGAGGAAAAACATGCCCACCCGTCTCCACGGCGTGTCTTAATAAGACCATCGCTATCAAGCCCAGCAGGAGACTACAACCAGCGTTTCGGAGCACGCCGTGGAAACCAGGCGCAACAGGGCAGAATCGACAGGGTACATCGACGGGGTAATAGACGAGAGGAGTTCAATGTGGCGACGGGAGCTCTGTATATAAACTGGTCGTCGTCGCCTTCGGCCGGAGAGGTGGGACTAAACTGAATGTTAGTTTTCGTCGCGCGTCGTCTCAGCGGGGGTAACTGGGCCGGCCCACGGCGCATCGAGCCGTTCAGAAGTCTGCGCCGTCCATTGCCTTTTTGGGACGGCCCACGTCACGTCTGGCTGTGTCCACATCGCCCCGCGGCCGACGCAAGTTTAGTCCCACCTCGCCGGCCGAAGGGGACGACGACCAGCTTATATACTCAGCTCCCGTCGGCACATTGAACTCCTCTGTTACTACCCCGTCGATGGACCGCGTCGATGCTGCCCTGTAGGGCCTAGTTTGCACGCTGTGTTCTGAAACGCCTATCGTAGTCGTCCGGTGGCCTTGATAACAACGGGCTTACTAAGACACACTGTGGACGGGCGGGCAATTTTTTACCTAAAATATTTTTTAAGCTTTTCTAAACTAAACTAACACACAATGTGCTGTAAACTAACTTTGTGCTAACAAAGTAACACGCAGTGTGCTGCCATAGTTTAGTGTATAAAAACTTAACGACAACACGATTACATATATGTAAATCTAAACATTACGTTTATTTTTTGTAAATTTTTTTTGTATTTATAAATAAAATCGTCGCGTTTTTTTTAATAATGCGTTACCATAGTTTACAACTATTCGGAAACAAAAAAAATCATGTAACTAAAAAAAGACTGATTATATAATATTTATGAAACACAATATCATGTGGTCATAAAAACGTAATTAAGTGTATAATCTTTTAGGAACAAAATAGTGGCAAAATCAATAAATATGTCTATTACATAAAATTTATAAGCAAGTGCGCAAAGCGTTTGGAAAATATAGTCCTCTAGTACCACCCAATCACATGCAAAACTCCTCCATGCCGCATCTATTTCTTCTTCTTTGATATTCGAATAACTTTGTTTTTCACTTCATCAAGCTTGTTTCTTTCCGAAAAGATAAGTTGCGCAATCATTACCTCACTCGAATCATCAATTGACCTCTGAAAAAAAGTGATATTAGCACAGCGTTCATAGTACATCATAGTACAAACATGACTTGCGTACCTGTGAAAATAAGCCTGTCCATTTGTCATCATCCCAATATTGAAAGCATCGAAGGAGAAATATTCCACACGAATTCCTAGTACATACAATTTATGAAGATTAAATATCTACTGTACATACAGGACCGACATGCTGTCAAAGTAATAACTCACCCATCATGTTGTTTTGGCATGTCATACGTTTCAATAGGCCAATTGGAAACATCCGGATAATTCACAATTCCGGTTGCATTTGCTTTTTGGATATCTTCTGCTAGTTGTTTTCTCTAAAGATATAATAAAAATGGTGGAAAGAATGTCATTCAGTGTACTAAAAAAACCAATGTTACCAAATGCACATTTGAAAGTTAAACCTACCAGGTCCTCAACGAGTTCTCTAATAACACTGTCAAGTTTTCCGTTCATCAACGAGTCAAGAACCTGAAACTCTCTCTTCCCGCGATGCATGACGACAGTAATCCAGTGATTGTTCTGCTTGTTTAGAGAAATGTAAGTCTGCATCACAAGGACCATAAAACACAATCAGCACATACTATCGTATGTATGTACCATGTAACCAATCAAACTTACCTTTGATTTTTGAAATACTCGTCCTCACATCTATTCACGGGTCCATTACTATGCGACTCTGCTTCATAATCGTTACCGGTGGTCTTCTTTTCGGGTCTAACGTGAAGCAACCAATGTATCCTCCAAGTTGTCAACATGAAACGATCATCACTAACTTTGTCGACCAAATATGATGAGTATGCATTAATTACCTATAAATAATGTGGCAGATTTAACAATGGTGTTTTCGAATCAATTGTAAAACAATATATGAAATTAACTTACATCTCTACTTAGCCACTCATGGTTAATAATCTGACAAGCTCTCCGCACAGTCAGACTTTCTTCCAAGCCATCATTCAAAATTTCTGTTTTGGCATGTTTTTGTGAATGCTCATGCGCGCGCACGTACTTGATGGACGCTTTCACCACATCATACTCATCACTAGATTTGTTAACACCACCATTTTGGAACAATTCTGTAACGCACAACTCAAATAATTATAAACGCAAATATATAAATAATTATTACGCAAGAACAATTAGAAACACAAAAAACTTACTTCCTTTCGCAGAACGTTTTGCACGCTTGTTCGGTTTAGGGACCACATAAGGAGACTTGACATGTTGTGATCCTTTGCGCTTGCTCCTGCCAGTAACCTCCTCCACTTCCTCTTGTACTCCTTGAGAACCAAGCGACGCATGCGATGCGATTTCGTCCGTCCCTAAAGATGTGGCAGCTTTTTCATCTAATACTTCTGGTACTTGGATAGGATCATCCATATCACCCTTGAAACTATCACAGTACTCAGGTGTGCAGTAAAAAGGTGTGTTTCCACGAGAAGTTACATCACCGTCGTCATCATCCTTTTGCAAATTCATTTTGGAAGGTGTGCGGAACCGGTCTGAATCATCTTTTTGATATACAAACTCTTTTTTCGGACGTCCACCGTTTGAATACTCATTAATGCCTCCGTACAGATTCTCTTTGTCTTCTTCCAGGTTACTGGGTTTGTAGAAGACGCCGGTTTTGTTCAGTTTCTTAATCATCCTCTGCAAGAAAACATTTCATCTTAGTTCTTCAATTCAGTGATGGATATTAAAGTGACGTGCTCAAGTGTTACCTGTGCGCATAACTCTGGCAAACGAAGCAGTTCCTTCCGAAGCTCATTCATCTCACTCAAAATCCGGTCCATAGTAGGCTTTTGGCTCGAAGCCTCTGAGGTACTGCCCTCTTTCCTCGTTCCAGTAATGTTAGACTTTTTGCTACTAGCTTTCTTGGTTTTTTGAGCTTCTTCTTCTGGAATTTTTTCAGCCTATACTCCTCTGTAATGTTGTCATCGATCTACAAATGCAACAAGAGAATTATACATACAAACCATACGCACACTTAACTTTCTTTCATAAATGTAAAAAAACATGATTACTAGGATTACCATCCCAACACCACGACCATATTCATAGTAGTATTTGTCTCTTCTCACAGCCATATCTTCCGTCCAGTTCCTCATCAGCGGGCTCAACAATGCCAACGGATCATATTTTGGACCGGTGATTGGTTGCACTTTCTCCCAGTATAGGTACTGCAAAACACATAAACTAATTAAATTACATGTTTTTCCATGACATTTTCTAAGAAAAGTGTTCAAATTAATAAATACAACACACTTGCAAAAGGGCGAGGTTCCCCTGGGGCCACTGCCTAACATGGCCGTCCTGCAAAAGCTTACCAATCTCCGACAAACAGAATCGTGAAGTGAATGCATTCCAGTTGAACTTCCTTATCAACTTAATATTTTGCACTAAGGCATAGTATTTTTTCGGAACGTATTCATGAGACACTGGTGCAATTATAGTTCCTAAAAGAACTAGAAATGTCATCCGAATGAAGTCATCATCAGTGCTATTGTTCCTCACAATCTTTTCTATGAGATCATCAATCATGATCTTACCATTTTTCTTGCTAACAAAACTAACTGGTATTTTTTTGGTTGCTTTTTCTCCTTCAGTACTAAGAAACCCACAAACATCCACTCCATTGTTTTTCCAACCAAAAATGGAGTACACATCATCAGGCCTTAGTGAAATAAGACCTTTACTTCCAGCAGTACTTCCAGAACTCTCTTCAACCATAAATTTTTTGCTACTCGGATTGTAACCTTGGAGTAAAAAGTGAAGCAAAAAATCATGCATCTTTATCGATGGTATTCTAAACATGCCCTGCATATCCGTTTCATAAAACTGGAATTTCTGACTGGGTGACAGTTTGTCAACTAGGCTAACCCACTTTTGAACAGAACATGGAATCACACCGTCGATATTCATACTGCATCAAATAGATTTTTGTCACATACCATCGTACTGCTATGAGCCATGTTGTATAAAGCAACTGGAAAAAAAAAACTTACACGACGGCGACGGTGGGAGTGGCACCGGCGGCGTATAAAGGGCGACGGGTCAGGGGACGCAAGCCGGCGCGGGTGCACGAACGGTGTTTGGACGGTGGAGTGACGGTGGGAGGGGCACCGGCGCCGTTTTGGAGTGTGGGGCGCCGGGCGGCGTACGTCGGCAGCACATTCAGATCGCGGGGTGGCGAGATGGGTTGTACGTACAAGAAAAATTTGCATGCGCGTCGGCTAACGACATCGCCTGAGCACTGATTGCGGCGTCGTTGTTAGTGGGACGGCCCCATGCACGCATGCGCGTCGGTTGGCGAGACGGCCGGCGTTTTTTTACAGGGCCTCTTTTATTTTAACTAAATAAAGTAGGCACATTATCAAAAAAATTACGTTAACCAATTTTTTTAACGTAGCCAAACATGCCCATATTTTTAACTTAATCAAATAGGCTATTTTTTAACTTAGCAAACGTGTCCATTTTTTTCCACGTGCTACAGTGTCCTAGGAGGGCATGCACGCAAAAATTCGTCCCGTTTCGAGTCCGTATGGATTCTCTACGATTTTCCGGGCCGAAAACCCCGAAAATGCTGCCCGTACGTGACGCAACGTACGTTCGTTGTCGGATTTCGTTCATTTTGGCCGTGGGGCCCGGGTGGGGCGCCACACGCGCTCGCAAAAGTTGGGTGCAATCCGTCAGACCGCTCAGGTACTTGCTGTGGAAGGGGGTGGTTTCGGTATGGCTGGAGGGGACCCTCGTCGCATGTCTCCGCTTTGCATCCGCCAAACGTGCCCTTTTTTTTGCACGTGCTACAGTGCCCTATGAGGGCACGCATGCAAAAATTCGTCCCGTTTCGAGTCCGTATGGATTTTCTACGATTTTCCGGGCAGAAAACCCCGAAAATTCGTACATTTTGGCCGTGGGGTGTCCGGGTGGGGCACCATATGCGCTCGCAAAAGTTGGGTGCAATCCATCAGACCGCTCAGGTACTTGTTGTGGAAGGGGGTGGTTTCGGTATGGCCGGAGGGGACCCTCGGTCGCATGTCTCCGCTTTGCATCCGCCAAACATGCCCATTTTGTTGCACGTGCTACAGTGCCCTATGAGGGCACACACGCCAAAATTCGTCCCGTTTCGAGTCCGTATGGATTTTCTACGATTTCCGGGCCGAAAACCCCGAAAATGCTGCCCGGACGTGACGCAACGTGCGTTCGTTGTCGGATTTCGTTCATTTTGGTCGTGGGTGCCCGAGTGGGGCATCATACGCGCTCGCAAAAGTTGGGTGCAATCCGTTAGACCGCTCAGGTACTTGCTGTGGAAGGGGGTGGTTTCGGTATGGCCGGAGGGGACCCTAGGTCGCATGTCTCCGCTTTGCATCCGCCAAACGTGCTCATTTTAGTTGCACGTGCTACAGTGCCCTATGAGGGCACGCACGCAAAAATTCATCCCGTTTCGAGTCCGTATGGATTTTCTACGATTTACCGGGCCGAAAACCCCGAATATGCTGCCCGGACATGACGCAACGTGCATTCGTTGTCGGATTTCGTTCATTTTGGCCGTTGGGTGCCCGGGTGGGCGCCACACGTGCTCGCAAAAGTTTGGTGCAATCCGTCAGACCGCTCAGGTACTTGCTGTGGAAGGGGGTGGTTTCGGTATGGCCGGAGGGGACCCTCGATCGCATGTCTCCGCTTTGCATCTGCCAAACATGCCCATTTTTTTGCACGTGCTACAGTGCCCTATGAGGGCACGCACGTAAAAATTCGTCCCGTTTCGAGTCCGTATCAATTTTCTACGATTTTCCGGTCTGAAAACCCCGAAAATGCTGCCCGGACGTGACGCAACATGCGTTTGTTGTCGGATTTCGTTCATTTTGGCCGTGGGGTACCCGGTTGGGGCGCCACACACGCTCGCAAAAGTTGGGTACAATCGGTCAGACCGCTCAAGTACTTGCTGTGGAAGGGGGTGGTTTCGATATGGCCGGAGGGGACCCTCGGTCGCATGTCTCCGCTTTGCATCCGCCAAACGTGCCCATTTTTTTTCCATGTGCTACAGTGCCCTAGGAGGGCACGCACGGAAAAATTCGTCCCGTTTCGAGTCCGTATGGATTTTCTACGATTTTCCGGGCCAAAAACCCCGAAAATGCTGCCCGGACGTGATGCAACGTGCGTTCATTGTCGGATTTCATTCATTTTGACCGTGGGGTGCCCGGGTGGGGCGCCACATGTGCTCACAAAAGTTGGGTGCAATCCGTCACACTGCTCAGGTACTTGTTGTGGAAGGGGGTGGTTTCGGTATGGCCGGAGGGGACCCTCGGTCGCATGTCTCCGCTTTGCATCCGCCAAACGTGCCCATTTTTTTCCACGTGCTACAGTGCCCTAGGAGGGCACGCACGAAAAAATTCGTCCCGTTTCGAGTCCGTATGGATTTTCTACGAGTTTTCGGGCCGAAAACCCCGAAAATGCTGCCCGGACGTGACGCAACGTGCGTTCGTTGTCATATTTCGTTCATTTTGGACGTGGGGTGCCCGGGTGGGGCGCTACACGCGCTCGCAAAAGTTGGGTGCAATCCGTCAGACCGCTCAGGTACTTGCTGTGGAAGGGGGTGGTTTCGAGATGGCCGGAGGGGACCCTCGGTTGCATGTCTCCGCTTTGCATCCGCCAAACGTGCCCATTTTTTTTGCACGTGCTACAGTGCCCTATGAGGGCACGCACGCAAAAATTCATCCCGTTTCGAGTCCGTATGGATTTTCTATGATTTTCCGGGCCGAAAACCCCGAAAATGCTGCCCAGACGTGACACAACGTGCGTTCGTTGTAGGATTTTGTTCATTTTGGCCGTGGGGTGCC
The DNA here is from genome assembly GCF_018294505.1 of Triticum aestivum. Lineage (NCBI taxonomy): Eukaryota > Viridiplantae > Streptophyta > Magnoliopsida > Poales > Poaceae > Triticum > Triticum aestivum. The sequence continues at coordinate 606,948,536 of NC_057795.1, read as the reverse complement.
CGGGTGGGGGCGCCACACGCGCTCGCAAAAGTTGGGTGCAATCTGTTAGACCGCTCAGGTACTTGCTGTGGAAGGGGTGGTTTCGGTATGGCCGGAGGTTTACAAATATTTAAAAATATTTCGGAAAATTCATAAATGTTAATGAATTTAAAACTATTTCAGATAATGTTAATGAATTCAAAAATTCTCGGATTCATAAATATTAATGAACTATAAATATTCTCTGGTTCATAAATTTAAAGAACGACAAAGCTAAAATCCTGCCGTGCTGGGTTTTGCAACAGATCCGCACGATGTGGCTTGCCTCCATTCTCGATCAAACGGCGCTGGCGATCTTTTCGCGTTGCACTTTCTCGAAGTGATCGCTATAATCCCGCGCCATTAGTGGACTTCCCGTATTAAACGGATCGTGATTGGCCCGCTTGACAGAATCGCACGCGAGGCCCAACTGTCGCCTACTATTTTTTCTCTCTCGAAAATCTTTGGTGCGAAAATAAATAAAAGTGCTTGGTGTGGGAATCGAACCAAGCACCTCCCAACCTTATACCGACCGCGCTTGCCATCTCACCACCTATTAGTTGTTGGCTAAAAGAAGGCAACAAGATATTTGAACCTTTTTACTACTATATGAGCAAAAAATGCAATTTTTCTAGTTCTTTTCTTGGATTTCCGTGATAACTCACATACAATCATCATGATATCTAGTTTCATGATGATTTTTTACCAACTCGTCTCGAGTTGATCACACCGTGGTAATTTTCTCACGTCAGGAAGGGAGGGTGGGGGGTTGATGTCGATTATTTTTGTGTGAATAGCATGGTAACTCACACATCACACACTTGATAATTTATGTATCCCAGTCCTGATAACTTTGGCATGGTGTGTGTGGGGGGGGGGGGATGATGAAATATACCACCATTCACTTTTGTGTGAATAACATGATAACTCACACATCGCAGGCCTAATAACTTATATACCCTGGTGCTGATAGCTTTGGCATGGGTGTGTGTGGGGGGGAGGGGGTTGATGAAATATACCACATACCGTTAACTTTTTGTGTCAATAACATGATAACTCATACATCACACACCTGATAACTTACGTATCCCGGTCCTGATAACTTTAGCATGGGGTGTGTGTATGTGCGGGGGGGGGGGGTGATGAAATATCCCATTGGTAACTTTTATCTGAATAGCATGGTAACTCACATATCGCGTACCTGATAACTTATGTACCCCGGTCCTGATAACTTTGGCATGGGGTGTGTGTGTGTGTGGGAGGGGGGGAGTTGATGAAATATACCACCGTTACAAGGTTTATGCCCCGGTAGTATCTGTGTAAACAATATGATAACATACGTAGCCCATGTGTGATAACTTACTTAGCCGTGGAGTGGTAACTTTTGATCTGAAATAAAAGTCATCAGAACATATCAACATAGGATCTAGTTTCTATGCCCTCTTCGCAGCGTGTTTTTTATGTAAAAACGTTTTTTGGATCGGACTGAAGGTTTGAGCTACAAAACATTTTGAAGATTCAAAATAAGGGGGAATCAAGGATGACATCAACATTTCGGTCTTCTAATTCATTTGCATGTGGGAGAATTAGAGGACCAGTTTTTATGGCCAGGTATTTTCTATGTAAATAAGATGGTAATTTATGTATCATAGACGTGATAACTTACTTACTCTGGTTCTACTAACATTTTACGTGAAAAAAATTCATCAAACGATACCAACATGGGATCTAATTTCGGTCGTCTCGTCGAGACGAGTCTTTTATGTCAAAACAGTTTTTTGATCGGAGCTACGGTTTGATCTATAAAACATTTTGAATTTAGAAATTTATAAGAATCTTTGCTGACATCAGCAATTTCGTCCTATATGCATGCTTGTATATGAGAATTCAACACATGCACGTGAAAGCTTCTTCGTAATCACAAAAAGATCAACAAATAAAATAGAAATGCTAAGTGATTAAGCGTGGCATGCGCATGCATGCATGTACACTGGGCGTTCGGATCTGTTCCTTCAAAACAGAATGATCGGACGTTAGTCCAATCCTTGATGAAATATACTCTCGATAACTTCTGTGTAAATATGATGATAGTTTACGCATCACTGTCCTGATAACTTTTATTAAAATAACATGATAACTCATACATCGTAGACATGATAAATTATGTACCCAGTCCTGGTAACTTTGTCGGTGGGGGTAGGGGTGGGGGGAGTCGTTGAAACATACCACGGTAACTTCCATGCAAATAACATGATAAATCACACATCGTAGACATGATAAATTATGTACCCAGTCCTGGTAACTTTGTCGGTGGGGGTAGGGGTGGGAGGAGTTGTTGAACCATACAACGATAACTCTTACGCAAATAACATGATAACTCACACATCGCAGGCTTGATAACTTATGTACCCGATCCTGGTAATATGGCGACTGTGGCGAGGGGAGGTGATGCCCCGCTAATTTCTGTGTAAATAACATGGTAATAGAAACATACAAAATTGATAACTCCCATACAAATGCCACTGTAACTTTTGACCTGAAACTTTTCTGTTGAAAAACATACACCCGATAATTTCTGTGTAAATAACATGATGATGTATCATCGCAGACTTGATAACTAATATTTTTACGTTTAAACACCATGGTGTCTTTCATCCAAGGGAAAAAAGGTTTTGAAACATTTCACCGGTAATTTCTTTGTTAAATTACCATACTTTCCCATGCTTTTAACCTTCTCGTACTGTAGTTACCAGCCTTATGACCGTAGTTATCACGCTGGTCATTGCCAAAGTTACCAAGCCAAACTTTATTTTTTCTTTTGATATGGCAGAAATAAGAAAGGTTCAACTAACATTGTCATTCTACAATAGACAACAACAAGAGGTGGCTTAGTTGGTTATTAGGCTTGATATAGGTATTACATAGACCTGGGTTCGAATCCTCTTTCAAGCACTTTTATTTTCTTTTCATATTATGCAGCGAAAAACCAGAAAAAACCACTAGCAATTTACTACGGTTTTTGAGAGAAGTTAAAAAAAATCAATGGAAGCGGGAGGAACGACGTAGCGGGACGAGCGGAAGGATCTATCCAAGGTCGTGCGGATCTGTTGCTAACCACCAGTCGACTGGTGGTTAGCACAGTCCTTTAAAGAATTTAAAAATGTTTCAGAAAGTGTTAATGAATTTAAAAATTCTCGTATTCATATATGTTAATGAATTTAAAAATATTCTCTGATTCATACATGTTAATGAATTTAATAATATTTCAGAAAATGTGAATGACTTAAAATATCTCACCTTTTTAAAAAAAATCTTATTTATTTGTTATATTTTTTATTTAAAAATTTCAATTTTTTCATCCACCGGCTTTACTATATGCACATATTTTAAAAAAATCTGAACATTTCTAAAACACTTTATAAACATTTAGATACACTTTTGATTTTTTTATTCAGTTTTCTTCAATATTTTATGTGTTTTCATGTTTTTTTTATTCTACAATTTTTTGATTATTGCATACCTTATTTTGTGCTATGTATATTCGATGGAAATTTTTTAAATATATTGTGAACATTTTTATGCATGGGTCGGAAAATTTACAAATTTTCTCAAAATAAGCGTTCAATATTTAGCTAATTTTTTTAACAAACTTTGAAGACAAATTAAAACAAGATTCGAACAAACTAGATTGAACATAGAGATATTTTACATAGTCCATTCAACAATACCGAAACGAGACGAGTTTATCCGAACCTAAATGATACATAGTTCATAGTTAGAACATTTTTTAAAAAAAAACTACTACTCCTCCTCGTCGCTAGCCAACAGATCGATGACCTCCGCCTCGCCGTCACCCCCGCCGTCATCGTCGTCGTCGTCGCAGACCTGGGCTAACCGCTCCTAGTCGATGACGTCGTCGTCCGATGACTCCAACGCCTCCGCCTCCGCCTCCGCCTGTGGGACCACTAGCGGAATCGCCGCCGCCGCCTGGATCGCTGCCGCCTGCTCGGCGGCCTCCCTCACAGCCGTCGCCACCTCTGCAGCCGCCGCTGCAACCGCCGACGCCCGCAGGGCGATGAGGTAACCCGGCATATCGTCGGGATCGCCGTCCTCCCGAAGAACCAACTGCTCCGGCGGCAGTTCCACCTCCGGCGGGGCAGGGGGATCGACGGGCGCCGGCGCACATGGTGGAGGGGCCCGACGGCCGCGCGCTACTAGACTGGGGCGCGGGACAAGAAGGCGGCGGCGGTCTCCGATGAGGTCTGGCATGACGCCGGACTCCGCCAGCCGGTACACGCCGATGACGGCGGCGTAGTCTTTGCCGTCCCAGAGCGCGTGACGGCCGGTGATGTTGTTGTGGCCGCCGGTCCGCTTCTCCTCCGCGGTGGCGCCGGGCCCGCGCCTCGGGTAGCCATCCTTGTCGAGTTTCCAATCGTGCGGAAGACGGCAACCCGGCGGCACGAGGAGCCCAAACCGGTAAAGCTCCTCCGTCTCCGTCCTGCTCAGGCTCGACGGCCATGCGCTGGGTCCGTCATCGCCGCCGGTGCCGGAGCTGCTGCCGCCATGGAACGACATGTCGCCGGCAGCCTTTTGGAAGGTGGAGTCGGGGGAGGAGTGCTCTTTGCGGCGACGGGCGGACGGGGCTGCGATTTATAGGGAGACGGCAGGGCAGCGGGCGGACGGGTGGTTGGGGAATTAATTCGACGGCCGGACGGGCCAGCAGTCGAGGGCGGCGGCGCGGCAGACGAGGGGACGGGGCGGCGGGGCGGCAGAGGACGGGACGGGCGGCAGACGAGGGGACGGACGGGACGGGTCGGCAGGCCGCAGTTCACGCGCCACGATGCTTTTTACCGGGTGACGCGCAGATTGACCACCGACGCTTTTGACCACCGACGCTGTAAAAAAACGTATGTCGACACAGTAAAAAAAAGGCGTCGGACACGCGTACACGTACGTACGTCGACGGGCCGCGGTGGTACGTCGCGGGGGCGGGGCTGGGGGAGGGGAAGGGGTAATGACCATCCTACCCTTTTTTAAGTTTTTATGTGAAGGGGTATAGGATGATCTGGACCGTTGATGTTTCCAGGGGGGTTGTACCGAAGAAGAAGTCGTGATTCCTATTACAAGAACATGATCAATCTCATACATCACATATCATTCATCACATTCTTTTTGGCCATATTATATCACATAGCATACCCTGCAAAAACAAGTTAGACGTCCTCTAATTGTTGTTGCATGTTTTACGTGGCTGCTATGAGTTTCTAGCAAGAACGTTTCTTACCTGCGCAAAAGCCACAACGGTGATATACCAATTGCTATTTACCCTTCATAAGGACCCTTTTCATCAAATCCGATCCGACTAAAGTGGGAGAGACTGTCACCCGCTAGCCACCTTATGCAACAAGTGCATGTCAGTTGGTGGAACCTGTCTCACGTAAGTGTACATGTAAGGTCGGTCCAGGCCGCTTCATCCCACAATACCGCCAAATCAAGATAAGACTAGTAATGGTAAGCATATTGAACAAACCAATGCCCACAACTACTTGCGTTCTACTCGTGCATAGAATGTACGCATAGACCTAGCTCATGATGCCACTGTTGGGGAACGTAGCAATAATTCAAAATTTTCTACGCATCACCAAGATCAATCTATGGAGATTCTAGCAACAAGAGAGGGAGAGGATGAGTGTATCTTCATACCCTTGAAGATCGCGATGCGGAAGCATTACAAGAACGCGGTTGGTGGAGTCGTACACGCAGCGATTCAGATCACGGTCGATTCCGATCTAAGCACCGAACGGACGGCACCTCCGCATTCAACACACGTACAACCTGGGTGTTGGGGAACGTAGTAATTTCAAAAAAATTCCTACGCACACGCAAGATCATGGTGATGACATAGCAACGAGAGGGGAGAGTGTTGTCCACGTACCCTCGTAGACCGTAAGCGGAAGCGTTAGCACAACGCGGTTGATGTAGTCGTATGTCTTCACGTTCCGACCGATCCAAGCACCGAAAGTACGGCACCTTCGAGTTCAGCACACGTTCAGCTCGATGATGATCCTCGGGCTCCGATCCAGCAAAGCTTCGGGGATGAGTTCCGTCAGCACGACGGCGTGGTGATGATGATGATGTTCTACCGGCGCAGGGCTTTGCCTAAGCTTCGCGACGATATGACCGAGGTGGAATATGGTGGAGGGGGGGCACCGCACACGGCTAAGGAACGATCCATAGATCAACTTGTGTGTTCCTGGGGTGCCCCCCCGCCCCCGTATATAAAGGAGCCAGGGGGAGGAGGCGGCCGGCCAAGGAGGGCGCGCCAAGGGGGGAGTCCTACTCCCACCGGGAGTAGGAATCCTGTCAGGACCCCGACTCAATGCCACATAGGTCTAGCATGTAACACCTCATATCACTTTGCGGCCTCACGCACGGTATTCCCACGGTGTCGCCTTACCTTTGCCCGGGACCGTTTGCGCCTTTTGGCACACGTATATGACAGTGTCGCTAGCACCCATATGATAAGGAGCCCGGGCTGACATGGCTAGTCGTAAATCCAAAGTGGCACAGACTTACAGGGACAGGCATCCATGACCCAGCATCGAACGTGTCGGTCATCAGCGAGCGAATCCAGGCTGTAGCACTGGGCTAGCAGGACTCCGGTGAACCGGGCTGTAGCGGGCTAACAGGACTCCGGTATTCATCGCGTGACATTTCCCCGAAGGGACAGACACAGGAACGAAGAAGGACACATGCCGGCCAGCCTAAGTGTTCCGGAGCAGTAGCGAGCTACCATGGCTCAGTGGAAACACTAGGAGACATTTCCCGGTAAGAGAGGCTACTAAGGATAAACAACTAGATAGTCAGATCCCACACATACCAAGCATTACAATAACATACACACAATATGCTCGATATGTGCAAATACAACATGGCATCACAAAATGACTCTACGACTCAAGTAGTTTATTCAATAGGCTCCGAGGAGCAAGATATTACAAACAGGGGTCTCACGACCCAACATTCAGAGCATACAAGTCAAAGCACAAGCGGAAGCTATCATGTCTGAGTACAGACATCTAGAAATGAAAAAGGCTGAGAAGCCTGACTGTCTATCAGATCCTGCCGAGGGCACAAGATCGTAGCTGAGGTAACAAGCTAAACGTCGAAGTCCACGCGGAACTACTAGTGAGACTGAAGTCTCTCTGCAAAACATAAAATAGGCAAACGTGAGTACAAATGTACCCAGCAAGACTTACATCAGAACTATCTACATATGCATCATTATCAACAAGGGGGTGGTGGGGTTTAACTGCAGCAAGCCAGCTTTGACTCGGTGGCTATCCTGAACTACGACTGCAAGTAACTCTTTTGAGGTGGCGCACACGAGTCCACATATTCACCATATCAATACACCACTATGGATCCGCTCCCGTCTCCCTACGAGAACGCCATCCATAGCACTCACGCTTATCTTGCGTATTTTAGAGTATCCACTTTCACTTGTCTATGAACTATGCAAGGGGTCCAAGTTTCCATATCCGAGGAATCCGGCTATTCGAATAGATGATGTTAACCCTGCAGGGGTGTACTTCTTCACACACGCTCTCGCCACTTACCGCCCTGTACACGTCATGTACCTCGGCAACCTTCAAGCGGAAGCCGGGCGAGGGAGTCGGCCACGACCTGACTAACCGAACAAGTCTCTAGTCCAGGTTTATCGCCTATTCGGGTTCCATCCGCAAGGAGATCCGGCCGGGGTGTCGCTCACGGCCCCAAACGATGTGTGCAGGGTTCCCAAGCCCACCAACCGGGTGCCACTTGGTACACCGGGCCACTGTGCCTAGTCTGTCCCAAGCCCACCTGTACCGGGTGCCACTTGGTAGACTACTAACACTACCTACAAACACCAGAAACTAGTTGCAACTCCTGGACAGAGATCATGTTGATTAATAAGTCGAGAGGGGCACTTACGCATTCCAATGTGTGGTAGTAGCTGGTCATGGATCACAAACACAGAACTCAGTTCCTGAGGACGGCTGCAATGAGACAACCCACCATGTACTCCTACATGGCCTCTCACCGCTACCTTTACCAAATCGTGTTCACACACTTAGCTCACACACAGTAGGACATGTTCACACGCCTCTGATTCATCCCCGATGAATCAGACCTGACTCAACTCTAAGCAGTAGCAGGCATGACAAACAAAGCATGAATGAGTAGGCACATCAGGGCTCAAACAACTCCTACTCATGCTAGTGGGTTTCATCTATTTACTGTGGCAATGACAGGTCATGCAAAGGATAAAGGGTTCAGCTACCGCAGCAAGTATCAAATATGTCGTTGTTGTCCTAATGCAGTAAAAGAGAGCAGGAGCGAGAGAGTGGGATTTTATCGGAATGAACAAGGGGGGTTTTGCTTGCCTGGCACTTCTGAAGATAACATTGAGTCTTCATCAGTGTCAACGATCACATCATCGGTATCACGTCTATCGAGAGGGGACAAATACCGGCAATACAGAAGGGAACACAATCAATGCAATGCACAATATGATGCATGATCATGACATGGCAAAATGAATGTGTTTTGAGCTAATGCAACTAGCAACAGATTAAATGAAGTTGGTTTGAATACAAGATTCAAATTTAAACTCCATATGTGATTATTCAAATGCCATTTAATTGATTTGTGCTAAACAGCAGCTATAAGTTGTTCTAACATGCATGAAAATGGTACAGATGGATTCCTTGAATTTTTCTGATAATTTTTCATATATAAATTATCTAATTTGGAGTTACGGTTGAATTTCTATGATTTTTAGAAGTTTTAGCTATTTTCTGGAATTTCCTGAATTATAATAAATCCAGAAAATGATTTATTGCGTCAGCACTAGGTCATGCTGATGTCAGCAGGTCAACTAGGCGGGTCCAGGTCAAACCTGACCAGTGGGGTCCACTGGTCAGTGACTGGGGCTGGATAGTGCCAATGACAGGTGGGGCCGGGTCAACAGACACGTCAGCACGGTCAAAGCTGACGTGTGGGCCCATGGTGGTTAGGTTAACACTTAACAGAAAATAATAAAAATTAACTAAGGGCGTGGGGCCCATACGTCAGTGGCTCTGGGGAGGGTTAGTTGGGTCATTAGTGGTTAACTAGACCGGGGTTAGGCCGACGGCTCGTCGCCGGTGAGGTCAGTGGCGGCGGAGCGCGTCGGGTTTCGCCCACAGGCGACCATTTGGACGGCGGATTGGTCCTACGCGTAGCTGGGGGTCGCGCGCGTCTGGTAGTGCAAGTGGGAGGAGCTGGGGTGGAGCGGGCTCGCCGGAGTCGAGCTCGTGGCGGCGGCCGGAGTTCGGGCAACGGCGGGTTCGGCGCTATGGTGCATGGGAGGAGGGGTTGGTGGGCGCTACGGGCTCGTGGAGACGTTCTGAGCACGATGGTGCACTCAGGTGGGAGCTCCAGTGGCTCTGGCCACGACGGCGACGAGGCACGGTGGCGGCGAGCTTCGGCCGTGGTGGAAGAAGGAGCTAGGGAACGAAATCAGGTGCGGGGAGTGAGGGGAAGAGAAGAGGAGCTCACGGGGAGTTCGTCGGCGGTCTCGGGGAGCTCGGGGAGGCGTCGGAGGCGGCGAATCGACAGCGGCGGTCCTCGGTGGCCGAGGAGGGGAAAAGCGTCGGGACGGCGCTTCGGGGCTTCTCCGGTCGCGTGAGCCGACGGGGAGGTCGAGGGAGGCACTGCGGAGCTCAGGAGCACGTCGGGGAGGAGAAGGGGTGGTGGTGGCCATGGGTACGGCGACGATGACGGCGAGCTCCGCTCGGTGGTGTGCGCGAGAGGGAAGCAGAGGAGGGAATGGGGTCCAGGGGGAGAGAGGAGAGGTGCAGGGGGCGAGGGGGAGTGCGTGGCGTCTCCGGGCGTCGAGGAGGGAGGCAACCAGGCAGGAGGTGGCCAGGGGGGGAAGCAGGAGGTGGCCGAGGCCTCTCGGGCGCGCGCCACGCCTCGCCTCTGTTCGTCCTCCTGGCAGAGGAGGAAGAGGACAAGGGGGAGGGGGTGGGCTGGGCCGGCTGGGCCGGCCAGATGGAGCTGGGCCAGGCTCTGGTGGGCTGCACGGTAAGGCCAGGTAACTTCCTTCTCTCTCTCTCTCTTTTTCTAATTATCTCAGTTTTCTATTATTCTATAAATTTAGGGCTTTATTAAAAATACTCAGACACTTTCAAAAATCATGAAACTAATCATGGCTACTGTTTAGAATATATCCAACAGTAAACATTTTAGTTTATGATTATTTGAGCATTTGAAATATTTAATAGCATTTAAATGCCCAAATGAAAATACTATATGATTTGATTCAGTGACCAAATATGTCCTGCAAAAATATAAACCATTTTTGGTAGATGCTTCCACCTCAAACCAGAAATGTTGAACATTTTTAGAGGACATTTTGAGTTCAATGAAAAAGGTTTTATTTTGACCCTAGTTGAATTCATTTGGTGCTAGGGCTTAGTCAATCCCCATCTCAGGTTTAAATGAAATTTAAACATGATGTAACACTCTAATACATGCACTAGGCATTGTCAGAACTAGGGATGTGACAACTCACCCCCACTAAACCAGAATCTCGTCTCGAGATTCAAGCGTAGGGTAAGATGAAGGGGAAACGCAAACTAGTATAATCTTCACGATCTAGGTGGCACTTCAAATGAACGTTGATTCAATCACCATCATTGTCTTGATGTCTTGCTCTGAGAAATCCTGTCAACATGACATGGAGGAAAGAAGACTCTAGAAGGGTCGATCTCCTCGAAGATCGAACAACTCACGGAATGAGACATAGAACCAACTCTCGGGTTGAGACACGAGATACACATCAAGAGGGGTGGAAAGAAACGGATGACGAAGGTTCACTAGGTAGACAATAATTCCACACTTAAGAAGGTGGTAAACGATTGTCAACGTAGCGAGGAGTTGAATTGCCATGATACCACGACGAAACATCCTGGAGGAGGGTGATTCGTAGAGTATTATCTTAAGTGGCAAAAAGAATTACCTTTGATATAGAGATCGTTGAGACTCTCTATATCAGCCGAAGGCAAATCACAGCAATCGATTGGTGGGGGTCGGTAGAATGGCATACTCGGACTTGGATGATGTGGATTACCTTGTTGAAGACAACGTAATGGATGATTTTGCTTATCACCTGAAATGGAAGAGATCCATGGTAGAATGGCACATTGGCGGTGCAAGCTGGGAACAAAATGCAAATGCTGGGAATGATTCTGGTAACTGGGGAAGAACCCAACAACAGAGAGTGAATTCACTAGTTGAAAAGGTCATAGCATTTCCGAGGAAACTGAGAGAAATCCCAGTTAGCGTCGATGATAACACCTAGCGCTTGAGCGTGCTCTCAAGAACTTGAGCATTCCTACAATCATCAAGGTTTTACCAATATCCGTGTCAAGAATCCTGGCAACACAACATACCACCATGATGAATAACGATGGACGATGCAGATGCATAGGAAGATAACATCAACTCAGATTTCACCCTAGCGAGGCCAAGGATACAAAATCTGGATGATCGACCGAGAGACATTTAGCACTCCGCTTCTAATGTTCTCCTTGATGTGCTAGTGTAACCCATTCATAGAAATGGTCTGGTATCTAGGACATCAAGTAAAAGGTCGGACTTCGGGAGCAATAGAATCCATAAGGAACAGTTACGAAGGTAATCCTACGAAATCCTTATGGGGAGGTGGCCAACTTCTTCAATCAAGATATTATAATAATAGGTCTTCCGGTTGGGTGTGTTGGCCATGACATCCACCTTACCGGTTATCGAGGGACCAATATTATAGTTCTTGGGAAATATTCCAACCATCATATCTGCCTGAGATTCAGATCTGGTTGGTGTCAGGATATTCCAGACTCATCGAGTCTAGGAAGAAAAACGAAAGTTTGCAACACAAATCGACGAGATGACGTTGCGAGATTCTCGGGAGATGATCTACGATAGTAAGCTCCAAAACATGAGCTGGTTCTGCTACAAACATGTGAACACGTTGTCCCAGACAAGCATGACCACGTGGTAGTCTTACAATAAACGCTACCGAGTTCTGGTTGGGAACCATCACCGTGGATAACGAAGTCCTTCCATAAGTCATATGATTAGCTCTTATGAAGGAACTTCTTCTCCTTGAACAAATCAATCAGTGGCTTGGTGTGCTCGGGACACATATGGGATGAAGGTTGCAAGTCTCCAGACCACAGAATACTTCGCACGTGTGCATGATTGATTTGGGATGATTCCAAGGAAACAAAACAATCTTCCTCGAATTCATGGCGGCAACTTGCATCATATGCACATGAATTAGGGGAAGTCACTACTTTCATCCAAACATCTGCTTCATGAACGAAACACGAAGAAATGCTTACACAAGTTTCCAACACTAGGTTGATGTTCAACATGATTCATGGGGGAGACAAAATGCTACTGATGGGCTCAACAGCAACTCATCGGAATTTCCATATCACTGGACTTCCACCATCATGTGAACACGGTGATAGCATTGGTCAGACCAAAGATGTAATGGTGTATGCTCGAGGGATCAACCACGAGTAGGACGACATTACGAGCATCGTTGGTACTGATTTGATTTGATGATAGCCCACACTCAAATCAAAGGATTGATAAGACAATAGGTCCAGCAACTGACCACAGGGACCAATCGATGAAGATATCATCTTTCTTCAACACACGCTACACAAGATTATCCCTTTGGAACGAACTAAGTCAGGCAAGCTTTTATCCTCCAACTCTCCAAGTTGTCGTTTAGCTTAACCAACTAGCTCAGGGGTATCCAACACGGATTCTTGGAGAAAGGGTGGTTTACAATAAACCAACTTGATCACGAGCTCAACATAGCGGTCAGGTGACAACCTGGTAGCACTTCCGAGAAGATCTTCGGAAAATCACGAACCACCGATATGTTACTAAGCTCGAGAACAATCTTGCTTTTTGGGGCAAGACGATATGATCAAATGAGTGAGGACTTGACAAGATCCTAACTCATCAATCGAAGGGTGCACCGAAATAAGAACTAGGTAGCACGATTAGTCTTAGAAGGATGATTCCAATAACCAACACACTAAGAATGAAATTATTGTCCTTTAACTACCAAGCAACGAGGTTGCTGGGAGTATTGATTTCACACATCACGATTCACTTGTCGGCATTCCGGTTGCGACAACACGGAACCGAGGGATGAATAATGATGGCGAGAAGTATCACTACATCAAAAATTCTCAAGAGCCGGTGCAATCCTCATGAAAATCCTGACATAAAGACGGTAATACTTCAGGGTAGAACAGAATCAAAAGCTGGGCTGGCATTTTGATCTGCGGAGCACAATTGCTTTGACCCAATCCTAGATATGGAAGAGGTACTGGAGTTTGTTTCTCCTAGTCATTCCGCGATAGAATGGCTTGACGGACCACAAGAGTAATAGGCATCGATAAACGAACGCACGCATACTCTTGACTATCAATTCATAGGCGAGGGTCAGAGGACAACTAAAGAGGGACAACTCAAAGGAACATACGATTTTCTGAGTTGTGGATGCATGGTTTAGCATGTCGAACGAAGTTCAACATAATTCTTCCGGATAACCCATGCAGAAAGGTAGAACTGGCAGAGCCACAATATAACATGGAGAACTCATAGAGGGCCTGTTGTGATCTTTTGATCCAACAAACTTCTGCCAAAATGGTTCGTGGTATTTGGAAGAACGATATACCATGGACCTCGAGGACTATCGCAAAGATTACTAATATCCTAAAGGCACTAGCAATTACTATCAACATGAAGTAGGTAGAGTGAATCTCGGGTTCAGAACCCAGGAGTAGAATACCTACTACTAAGTAGCATCACGGGATGCTTTCGAGAATAAAGGCCAGAATCTCACACTGGGAACACAGATCATGGCTAGACCACTAGATGATCCCCTAAGCACTTAGGGTCATAATAATAATTCCAACATATATGTCGAGGCAATAATTATCTCAACACACCGATTAGCGTGGTTAATCTGGCCCAAAGGAACATCGAGGCGGGAGGAAGGAATTTGCAAATTGCTTCAAATTATTTAGAAACCTGGGATGACTCGGACAGCATAACGGCTGTAAATGCTCAGAAAAGATTTGAGACATTCACAAAAATGGTGGCATAACCACTCAGAAGCACAATATCAAGGTTCCGAGATCAACAATTAACATACGGAAGTAGTAGGAACTGAACTGAGACTTAAATCCAACAATCTTATAAGTCTACGGATTAGTAACACGTGATCCTGATGGGAAGAAGAGATAGCCTAGTTCTTAATCCCCGTAGGAGAGATAAGATGACTCAGATCAGAAGGGCATGAGGTATAAGGAGTAAAAAGAGCCTTACGTTCCATCCCACAATCAATTCCCTTATATAACTAAAGAATTTCTAGACTCAACTTCGACCAGTTTGGCTTGGTAATCCTACAGGCAGTCAAGCTCTGATACCAACGCTGTCAGGACCCCGACTCAATGCCACATAGGTCTAGCATGTAACACCTCATATCACTTTGCGGCCTCACGCACGGTATTCCCACGGTGTCGCCTTACCTTTGCCCGGGACCGTTTGCGCCTTTTGGCACACGTATATGACAGTGTCACTAGCACCCATATGATAAGGAGCCCGGGCTGACATGGCTAGTCGTAAATCCAAAGTGGCACAGACTTACAGGGACAGGCATCCATGACCCAGCATCGAACGTGTCGGTCATCAGCGAGCGAATCCAGGCTGTAGCACTGGGCTAGCAGGACTCCGGTGAACCGGGCTGTAGCGGGCTAACAGGACTCCGGTATTCATCGCGTGACATTTCCCCGAAGGGACAGACACAAGAACGAAGAAGGACACATGCCGGCCAGCCTAAGTGTTCCGGAGCAGTAGCGAGCTACCATGGCTCAGTGGAAACACTAGGAGACATTTCCCGGTAAGAGAGGCTACTAAGGATAAACAACTAGATAGTCAGATCCCACACATACCAAGCATTACAATAACATACACACAATATGCTCGATATGTGCAAATACAACATGACATCACAAAATGACTCTACGACTCAAGTAGTTTATTCAATAGGCTCCGAGGAGCAAGATATTACAAATAGGGGTCTCACGACCCAACATTCAGAGCATACAAGTCAAAGCACAAGCGGAAGCTATCATGTCTGAGTACAGACATCTAGAAATGAAAAAGGCTGAGAAGCCTGACTGTCTATCAGATCCTGCCGAGGGCACAAGATCGTAGCTGAGGTAACAAGCTAAACGTCGAAGTCCACGCGGAACTACTAGTGAGACTGAAGTCTCTCTGCAAAACATAAAATAGGCAAACGTGAGTACAAATGTACCCAGCAAGACTTACATCAGAACTATCTACATATGCATCATTATCAACAAGGGGGTGGTGGGGTTTAACTGCAGCAAGCCAGCTTTGACTCGGTGGCTATCCTAAACTACGACTGCAAGTAACTCTTTTGAGGTGGCGCACACGAGTCCACATATTCACCATATCAATACACCACTATGGATCCGCTCCCGTCTCCCTACGAGAACGCCATCCATAGCACTCACGCTTATCTTGCGTATTTTAGAGTATCCACTTTCACTTGTCTATGAACTGATATAAGGGGTCCACGTTTCCATATCCGAGGAATCCGGCTATTCGAATAGATGATGTTAACCCTGCAGGGGTGTACTTCTTCACACACGCTCTCGCCACTTACCGCCCTGTACACGTCATGTACCTCGGCAACCTTCAAGCGGAAGCCGGGCGAGGGAGTCGGCCACGACCTGACTAACCGAACAAGTCTCTCGTCCAGGTTTATCGCCTATTCGGGTTCCATCCGCAAGGAGATCCGGCCGGGGTGTCGCTCACGGCCCCAAACGATGTGAGCAGGGTTCCCAAGCCCACCATCCGGGTGCCACTTGGTACACCGTGCCACTGTGCCTAGTCTGTCCCAAGCCCACCTGTACCGGGTGCCACTTGGTAGACTACTAACACTACCTACAAACACCAGAAACTAGTTGCAACTCCTAGACAGAGATCAAGTTGATTAATAAGTCGAGAGGGGCACTTAAGCATTCCAATGTGTGGTAGTAGCTGGTCATGGATCACAAACACAGAACTCAGTTCCTGAGGACGGCTGCAATGAGACAACCCACCATGTACTCCTACATGGCCTCTCACCGCTACCTTTACCAAATCGTGTTCACACACTTAGCTCACACACAGTAGGACATGTTCACACGCCTCTGATTCATCCCCGATGAATCAGACCTGACTCAACTCTAAGCAGTAGCAGGCATGACAAACAAGCATGAATGAGTAGGCACATCAGGGCTCAAACAACTCCTACTCATGCTAGTGGGTTTCATCTATTTACTGTGGCAATGACAGGTCATGCAAAGGATAAAGGGTTCAGCTACCGCAGCAAGTATCAAATATGTCGTTGTTGTCCTAATGCAGTAAAAGAGAGCAGGAGCGAGAGAGTGGGATTTTATCGGAATGAACAAGGGGGGTTTTGCTTGCCTGGCACTTCTGAAGATAACATTGAGTCTTCATCAGTGTCAACGATCACATCATCGGTATCACGTCTATCGAGAGGGGACAAATACCGGCAATACAGAAGGGAACACAATCAATGCAATGCACAATATGATGCATGATCATGACATGGCAAAATGAATGTGTTTTGAGCTAATGCAATTAGCAACAGATTAAATGAAGTTGGTTTGAATACAAGATTCAAATTTAAACTCCATATGTGATTATTCAAATGCCATTTAATTGATTTGTGCTAAACAGCAGCTATAAGTTGTTCTAACATGCATGAAAATGGTACAGATGGATTCCTTGAATTTTTCTGATAATTTTTCATATATAAATTATCTAATTTGGAGTTACGGTTGAATTTCTATGATTTTTAGAAGTTTTAGCTATTTTCTGGAATTTCCTGAATTATAATAAATCCAGAAAATGATTTATTGCGTCAGCACTAGGTCATGCTGATGTCAGCAGGTCAACTAGGCGGGTCCAGGTCAAACCTGACCAGTGGGGTCCACTGGTCAGTGACTGGGGCTGGATAGTGCCAATGACAGGTGGGGCCGGGTCAACAGACACGTCAGCACGGTCAAAGCTGACGTGTGGGCCCATGGTGGTTAGGTTAACACTTAACAGAAAATAATAAAAATTAACTAAGGGCGTGGGGCCCATACGTCAGTGGCTCTGGGGAGGGTTAGTTGGGTCATTAGTGGTTAACTAGACCGGGGTTAGGCCGACGGCTCGTCGCCGGTGAGGTCAGTGGCGGCGGAGCGCGTCGGGTTTCGCCCACAGGCGACCATTTGGACGGCGGATTGGTCCTACGCGTAGCTGGGGGTCGCGCGCGTCTGGTAGTGCAAGTGGGAGGAGCTGGGGTGGAGCGGGCTCGCCGGAGTCGAGCTCGTGGCGGCGGCCGGAGTTCGGGCAACGGCGGGTTCGGCGCTATGGTGCATGGGAGGAGGGGTTGGTGGGCGCTACGGGCTCGTGGAGACGTTCTGAGCACGATGGTGCACTCAGGTGGGAGCTCCAGTGGCTCTGGCCACGACGGCGACGAGGCACGGCGGCGGCGAGCTTCGGCCGTGGTGGAAGAAGGAGCTAGGGAACGAATTCAGGTGCGGGGAGTGAGGGGAAGAGAAGAGGAGCTCACGGGGAGTTCGTCGGCGGTCTCGGGGAGCTCGGGGAGGCGTCGGAGGCGGCGAATTGACAGCGGCGGTCCTCGGTGGCCGAGGAGGGGAAAAGCGTCGGGACGGTGCTTCGGGGCTTCTCCGGTCGCGTGAGCCGACGGGGAGGTCGAGGGAGGCACTGCGGAGCTCAGGAGCACGTCGGGGAGGAGAAGGGGTGGTGGTGGCCATGGGTACGGCGACGATGACGGCGAGCTCCGCTCGGTGGTGTGCGCGAGAGGGAAACAGAGGAGGGAATGGGGTCCAGGGGGAGAGAGGAGAGGTGCAGGGGGCGAGGGGGAGTGCGTGGCGTCTCCGGGCGTCGAGGAGGGAGGCAACCAGGCAGGAGGTGGCCAGGGGGGGAAGCATGAGGTGGCCGAGGCCTCTCGGGCGCGCGCCACGCCTCGCCTCTGTTCGTCCTCCTGGCAGAGGAGGAAGAGGACAAGGGGGAGGGGGTGGGCTGGGCCGGCTGGGCCGGCCAGATGGAGCTGGGCCAGGCTCTGGTGGGCTGCACGGTAAGGCCAGGTAACTTCCTTCTCTCTCTCTCTTTTTCTAATTATCTCAATTTTCTATTATTCTATAAATTTAGGGCTTTATTAAAAATACTCAGACACTTTCAAAAATCATGAAACTAATCATGGCTACTGTTTAGAATATATCCAACAGTAAACATTTTAGTTTATGATTATTTGAGCATTTGAAATATTTAATAGCATTTAAATGCCCAAATGAAAATACTATATGATTTGATTCAGTGACCAAATATGTCCTGCAAAAATATAAACCATTTTTGGTAGATGCTTCCACCTCAAACCAGAAATGTTGAACATTTTTAGAGGACATTTTGAGTTCAATGAAAAAGGTTTTATTTTGACCCTAGTTGAATTCATTTGGTGCTAGGGCTTAGTCAATCCCCATCTCAGGTTTAAATGAAATTTAAACATGATGTAACACTCTAATACATGCACTAGGCATTGTAAGAACTAGGGATGTGACAAATCCCTTCTTTCCTAGTTGGAATAGGAGAAGGGGGAAAGAGGAGGAAGAGGGGAAGGAAAGGGAGGGTGCCGCCCCCCTTCCCTTGTCCTATTCGGACTAGGAAGGGGAGGGGCGCGCGGCCCCCTCCTGCCTCCTTCCCTCTTCTCCCTCGAGGCCCATGTAGGCCCAATAACCCCCCGGGGGGGGTTCCGGTAACCTCCCGGTGTTCCGGTAAAATGCCGATTTCACCCGGAACGATTCCGATGTCCAAATATAGGCTTCCAATATATCAATCTTTATGTCTCGACCATTTCAAGACTCCTCGTTACGTCCGTGATCACATCCGGGACTCCGAACAAACTTCAGTACATCAAAACTTATAAACTCATAATAAAACTGTCATCGTAACATTAAGCGTGCGGACCCTACGGGTTCGAGAACTATGTAGACATGATCTAGAACTATTCTCAGTCAATAACCAATAGCGGAACCTGGATGCCCATATTGGTTCCTACATATTCTACGAAGATCTTTATCGGTCAAACCGCATAACAACATACGTTGTTCCCTTTGTCATCGGTATGTTACTTGCCCGAGATTTGATCGTCGGTATCCAATACCTAGTTCAATCTCGTTACCGGCAAGTCTCTTTACTCGTTCCGTAATGCATCATCCCGTAACCAACTTATTTGGTCACATTGCTTGCAAGGCTTATAATGATGTGCATTATCGAGAGGGCCCAGAGATACCTCTCCGACAATCGGAGTGACAAAACCTAATCTCGAAATACGCCAACTCAACATGTACCTTCGGAGACACCTGTAGTACTCCTTTATAATCATCCAGTTACGTTGTGACGTTTGGTAGTACCCAAAGTGTTCCTCCGGTAAATGGGAGTGGCATAATTCTCATAGTTACAGGAACATGTATAAGTCATGAAGAAAGCAATAGCAATATACTAAACGATCAAGTGCTAGGCTAACGGAATGGGTCATGTCAATCACATCATTCTCCTAATGATGTGATCCCATTAATCAAATGACAACACATGTCTATGGTTAGGAAAAATAACCATCTTTGATTAACGAGCTAGTCTAGTAGAGGCATACTAGTGACTATATGTTTGTCTATGTATTCATACATGCATCATGTTTCCGGTTAATACAATTCTAGCATGAATAATAAACATTTATCATGATATGAGGAAATAAATAATAACTTTATTATTGCCTCTAGGGCATATTTCCTTAAGTCTCCCACTTGCACTAGAGTCAATAATCTAGATTACATAGTAATGATTCTAACACCCATGGAGTCTTGGTGCTGATCATGTTTTGCTCGTGAGAGTGGCTTAGTCAACGGGTCTGCAACATTCAGATCCGTATGTATCTTGCGAATCTCTATGTCTCCCACTTGGACTTGGTCCCGAATGGAATTGAAGCGTCTCTTGATGTGCTTGGTCCTCTTGTGAAATCTGGATTCCTTTGCCAAGGCAATTGCACCAGTATTGTCACAGATTTTCATTGGTCCTGATGCACTGGGTATGACACCTAGATCGGAAATGAACTCCTTGATCCAGACTCCTTCATTTGCTGCTTCCGAAGCAGCTATGTACTCCGCTTCACATGTAGATCCCGCCACGACGCTTTGTTTAGAACTGCACCAACTTACATCTCCACCGTTCAATAAAAACACGTATCCGGTTTGCGATTTAGAATCGTCCGGATCAGTGTCAATTGCATCGACGTAACCATTTACGACTAGCTCTTTGTCACCTCCATATACGAGAAACATATCCTTAGTCCTTTTCAGGTATTTCAGGATGTTCTTGACCGCTGTCCAGTGATCCACTCCTGGATTACTTTGGTACCTTCCTGCCAAGCTTATTGCTAAGCATATGTCAGGTCTGGTACACAGCATTGCATACATGATAGAGCCTATGGCTGAAGCATAGGGAACATCTTTCATTTTCTCTCTATCTTCTGCTGTGGTCGGGCATTGAGTTTGACTGAACTTCACACCTTGTAGTACGGGCAAGAACCCTTTCTTTGCCTGATCCATTTTGAACCTTTTCAAAATTTTATCAAGGTATGTGCTTTGTGAAAGTCCTATTAAGCGTCTTGATCTATCTCTATAGATCTTGATGCCCAATATGTAAGCAGCTTCACCGAGGTCTTTCATTGAAAAACTTTTATTCAAGTATCCCTTTATGCTATCCAGAAATTCTATATCATTTCCAATTAATAATATGTCATCTACATATAATATCAGAAATGCTACAGAGCTCCCACTCACTTTCTTGTATATATAGGCTTCTCCAAAAGTCTGTATAAAACCATATGCTTTAATCACACTATCAAAGCGTTTATTCCAACTCCGAGATGCTTGCACCAGTCCATAAATGGAACGTTGGAGCTTGCATACTTTGTTAGCACCTTTTGCATCTACAAAACCTTCTGGCTGCATCATATACAACTCTTCTTCTAGAAATCCATTCAAGAATGCAGTTTTGACATCCATTTGCCAAATTTCATAATTATGAAATGCAGCAATAGCTAACATGATTCGGATAGACTTAAGCATCGGTACGGGTGAGAAAGTCTCATCGTAGTCAACCCCTTGAACTTGTCGAAAATCTTTCGCAACAAGTCGAGCTTTATAGACAGTTATATTACCATCAGCGTCAGTCTTCTTCTTAAAAATCCATTTATTCTCAATGGCTTGCCGATCATCGGGCAAGTTAACCAAAGTCCATACTTTGTTTTCATACATGGATCCCATCTCAGATTTCATGGCCTCTAGCCATTTTGCGGAATCTGGGCTCATCATCGCTTCCTCATAGTTCGTAGGTTCATCATTGTCAAGTAACATGACTTCCAGAATTGGATTACCATACCACTCTGGTGCGGATCTTACTCTGGTAGACCTACGAGGTTCAGTAGAAACTTGATCTGAAGTTTCATGATCAATATCATTAGCTTCCTCACTAATTGGTGTAGTTGTCACAGGAACCGGTTCTTGTGATGAACTACTTTCCAATAAGGGAGTAGATACAGTTATCTCATCAAGTTCTACTTTCCTCCCACTCACTTCTTTCGAGAGAAACTCCTTCTCTAGAAAGGATCCGATTTTAGCAACGAAAATCTTGCCCTCAGATCTGTGATAGAAGGTGTACCCAATAGTCTCTTTTGGGTATCCTATGAAGACACATTTCTCCGATTTGGCTTCGAGCTTATCTGGTTGAAGTTTCTTCAAATAAGCATCGTAGCCCCAAACTTTAAGAAACGACAACTTTGGTTTCTTGCCAAACCATAGTTCATAAGGTGTCGTCTTAACGGATTTTGATGGTGCCCTATTTAATGTGAATGCGGCCGTCTCTAAAGCATAACCCCAAAACGATAGCGGTAAATCAGTAAGAGACATCATAGATCACACCATATCTAGTAAAGTACGATTACGACATTCGGACACACCATTTCGTTGTGGTGTTCCGGGTGGTGTGAGTTGCGAAACTATTCCGTGTTGTTTCAAGTGTAGACCAAACTCGTAACTCAAATATTCTCCTCCACGATCAGATCGTAGAAATTTTATTTTCCTATTACGATGATTTTCTACTTCACTCTGAAATTCTTTGAACTTTTCAAATGTTTCAGACTTGTGTTTCATCAAGTAGATATACCCATATCTGCTCAAATCATCTGTGAAGGTGAGAAAATAACAATATCCGCCGCAAGCCTCAACATTCATTGGACCACAAACATCAGTATGTATGATTTCCAACAAATCAGTTGCTCGCTCCAGAGTTCCGGAGAACGGTGTTTTAGTCATCTTGCCCATGAGGCACGGTTCGCAAGTACCATGTGATTCATAATCAAGTGATTCCAAAATCCCATCGGTATGGAGTTTCTTCATGCGCTTTACACTGATATGACCTAAACGGCAGTGCCACAAATAAGTTGCACAATCATTATTAACTCTGCATCTTTTGGTTTCAACACTATGAATATGTGTATCACTACTATCGAGATTCAATAAAAATAGACCACTCTTTAAGGGTGCATGACCATAAAAGATATTACTCATATAAATAGAACAACCATTATTCTCTGATTTAAATGACTAACCGTCTCGCATCAAACAAGATCCAAATATAATGTTCATGCTTAACGCTGGAACCAAATAACAATTATTTAGGTCTAAAACTAATCCCGATGGTAGATGTAGAGGTAGCGTGCCGACCGCGATCACATCGACTTTGGAACCATTTCCCACGCGCATCGTCACCTCGTCCTTAGCCAATCTTCGCTTAATCCGTAGTCCCTGTTTCGAGTTGCAAATATTAGCAACAGAACCAGTATCAAATACCCAGGTGCTACTGCGAGCATTAGTAAGGTACACATCAATAACATGTATATCATATATACCTTTGTTCACTTTGCCATCCTTCTTATCCGCCAAATACTTGGGGCAGTTCTGCTTCCAGTGTCCAGTCTGCTTGCAGTAGAAGCACTCAGTTTCAGGCTTAGGTCCAGATTTGGGTTTCTTCTCTTGAGCAGCAACTTGCTTGCTGTTCTTTTTGAAGTTCCCCTTCTTCTTCCCTTTGCCCTTTTTCTTGAAACTGGTGGTCTTGTTAACCATCAACACTTGATGCTCCTTTTTGATTTCTATCTCCGCGGCTTTTAGCATTGCGAAGAGCTCGGGAATAGTCTTGTTCATCCCTTGCATATTATAGTTCATCACGAAGCTCTTGTAGCTTGGTGGTAGTGATTGAAGAATTCTGTCAATGACACTATCATCAGGAAGATTAACTCCCAGTTGAATCAAGTGATTATTATACCCAGACATTTTGAGTATATGTTCACTGACAGAACTATTCTCTTCCATCTTGCAGCTATAGAACTTATTGGAGACTTCATATCTCTCAATCCGGGCATTTGCTTGAAATATTAACTTCAACTCCTGGAACATCTCAAATGCTCCATGACGTTCAAAACGTCGTTGAAGACCTGGTTCTATGCCGTAAAGCATGGCACACTGAACTATCGAGTAGTCATCAGCTTTGCTCTGCCAGACGTTCTTAACGTCATCAGTTGCATCAGCAGCAGGCCTGGCACCCAGCGGTGCTTCCAGGATGTAACTTTTCTGTGCAGCAATGAGGATAATCCTCAGGTTACGGACCCAGTCCGTGTAATTGCTACTATCATCTTTCAACTTTGCTTTCTCAAGGAACACATTAAAATTCAACGAAACAACAGCACGAGCCATCTATCTACAAACATAGACAAGCAAAATACTATCAGGTACTAAGTTTCATGATAAATTTAAGTTCAATTAATCATATTTACTTAAGAACTCCCACTTAGACAGACATCTCTATAGTCATCTAAGTGATCACGTGATCCAAATCAACTAAACCATGTCCGATCATCACGTGAGATGGAGTAGTTTCAATGGTGAACATCACTATGTTGATCATATCTACTATATGATTCACGCTCGACCTTTCGATCTCCGTGTTCCGAGGCCATATCTGTATATGCTAGGCTCGTCAAGTATGACCTGAGTATTCCGGGTGTGCAACTGTTTTGCACCCGTTGTATTTGAACGTAGAGCCTATCACACCCGATCATCACGTGGTGTCTCAGCACGAAGAACTTTCGCAACGGTGCATACTCAGGGAGAACACTTCTAGATTATTAGCGAGAGATCATCTTAAAATGCTACCGTCAATCAAAGCAAGATAAGATGCATAAAGGATAAACATCACATGCAATCAATATAAGTGATATGATATGGCCATCATCATCTTGTGCTTGTGATCTCCATCTTCGAAGCACCGTCGTGATCACCATCATCACCGGTGTGACACCTTGATCTCCATCGTAGCATCGTTGTCGTTACGCCATCTATTGCTTCTACGACTATCGCTACCGCTTAGAGATAAAGTAAAGCAATTACAGGGCGTTTGCATTTCATACAATAAAGCGGCAACCATATGGCTCCTGCCAGTTGCCGATAACTTTGGTTACAAAACATGATCATCTCATACAGATATAATATAGCATCACATCTTGACCATATCACATCACAACATGCCCTACAAAAACAAGTTAGACGTCCTCTACTTTGTTGTTGCAAATTTTACGTGGCTGCTACGGGCTTTAGCAAGAACCGTTCTTACCTACGCATAAAAACCACAACGATAGTTCGTCAAGTTGGTGCTGTTTTAACCTTCGCAAGGACCGGGCATAGCCACACTCGATTCAGCTAAAGTGAGAGAGACAGACACCCGCCAGCCACCTTTAAGCACGAGTGCTCGCAACGGTGAAACCAGTCTCGCGTAAGCGTACGCGTAATGTCGGTCCGGGCCTCTTCATCTCAAAATACCGCTGAACCAAAGTATGACATGCTGGTAAGCAGTATGACTTGTATCGCCCACAACTCACTTGTGTTCTACTCGTGCATATAACATCAACGCATAAAACTTAGGCTCGGATGCCACTGTTGGGGAACGTAGTAATTTCAAAAAATTTCCTACGCACATGCAAGATCATGGTGATGACATAGCAACGAGAGGGGAGAGTGTTGTCCACGTACCCTCGTAGACCGTAAGCGGAAGCGTTAGCACAACGCGGTTGATGTAGTCGTATGTCTTCATGATCCGACCGATCCAAGCACTGAACGTACGGCACCTCCGAGTTCAGCACACGTTCAGATCGATGACGATCCTTGGGCTCCGATCAAGCAAAGCTTCGGGGATGAGTTCCGTCAGCATGACGGCGTGGTGACGATGATGATGTTCTACCGGCGCAGGGCTACGCCTAAGCTTCGCGACGATATGACCGAGGTGGAATATGGTGGAGGGGGCACCGCACACGGCTAAGGAATGATCCGTAGATCAACTTGTGTGTTCCTGGGGTGCCCCCCCCCCCGCCCCGTATATAAAGGAGCCAGGGGGAGGAGGCGGCCGGCCAAGGAGGGCGCGCCAAGGGGGAGTCCTACTCCCACCGGGAGTAGGACTCCCTTCTTTCCTAGTTGGAATAGGAGAAGGGGGGAAAGAGGAGGAAGACGGGAAGGAAAGGGAGGGCGCCGCCCCCCTTCCCTTGTCCTATTCGGACTAGGAAGGGGAGGGGCGCGCGGCCCCCTCCTGCCTCCTTCCCTCTTCTCCCTCGAGGCCCATGTAGGCCCAATAACCCCCCGGGGGGGTTCCGGTAACCTCCCGGTGTTCCGGTAAAATGCCGATTTCACCCGGAATGATTCCGATATCCCAATATAGGCTTCCAATATATCAATCTTTATGTCTCGACCATTTCGAGACTCCTTGTTACGTCCGTGATCACATCCGGGACTCCGAACAAACTTCAGTACATCAAAACTTATAAACTCATAATAAAACTGTCATCGTAACGTTAAGCGTGCGGACCCTACGGGTTCGAGAACTATGTAGACATGACCTAGAACTATTCTCGGTCAATAACCAATAGAGGAACCTGGATGCCCATATTGGTTCCTACATATTCTACGAAGATCTTTATCGGTCAAACCGCATAACAACATACGTTGTTCCCTTTGTCATCGGTATGTTACTTGCCCGAGATTTGATCGTCGGTATCCAATACCTAGTTCAATCTCGTTACCGGCAAGTCTCTTTACTCGTTCCATAATGCATCATCCCGTAACCAACTTATTTGGTCACATTGCTTGCAAGGCTTATAATGATGTGCATTACCGAGAGGGCCCAGAGATACCTCTCCGACATCGGAGTGACAAAACCTAATCTCGAAATACGCCAACTCAACATGTACCTTCGGAGACACCTGTAGTACTCCTTTATAATCACCCAGTTACGTTGTGACGTTTGGTAGTACCCAAAGTGTTCCTCCGGTAAACGGGAGTTGCATACTCATAGTTACAGGAACATGTATAAGTCATGAAGAAAGCAATAGCAATATACTAAACGATCAAGTGCTAGGCTAACGGAATGGGTCATGTCAATCACATCATTCTCCTAATGATGTGATCCCATTAATCAAATGACAACTCATGTCTATGGTTAGGAAACATAACCATCTTTGATTAACGAGCTAGTCTAGTAGAGGCATACTAGTGACTATATGTTTGTCTATGTATTCACACATGTATCATGTTTCCGGTTAATACAATTCTAGCATGAATAATAAACATTTATCATGATATGAGGAAATAAATAATAACTTTATTATTGCCTCTAGGGCATATTTCCTTCACCGGGGATGTCTCCTCCTTCTTGATCCAGCAAGGGGAGAGGAGAAGTTGAGGGAAAACTCCAGCAGCACGACGGCATGGTGGCGATGGAGCTCGTGGTTCTCCGGCACAGGGGAAACCCTGTTGGGGAACGTTACATAAAATAAAAAAAATTCCTACGTTCACCAAGATCAATCTATGAGTTCATCTAGAAACGAGAGGGAGGAGTGCATCTACATACCCTTGTAGATCGCGAGCGGAAGCGTTCAAGAGAACGAGGTTGAGGGAGTCGTACTCGTCGTGATCCAAATCACCGGAGATCCTAGCACCGAACGGACGGCACCTCCGCGTTCAACACACGTGCAGTCAGCGTGACGTCTCCTCCTTCTTGATCCAGCAAGGGGGAAGGAGAGGTTGATGAAAATCCAGCAGCATGACGGCGTGGTGGTGGATGCAGCAGGGTTCCGGCAGGGCTTCGCCAAGCGACTACGGGAGGAAGAGGTGTAGCAAGGGGGGAAGGGAGGCGCCAGGTGTCAGGGTGCGGCTTCCCTCCCACCCCCCTCGTTATATAGGGACCCCAGGGAGGCGCCGGCCCTAGGAGATGGGATCTCCTAGGGGGGCGGCGGCCAAGGGGGGTGACTTGCCCCCCAAGGCAAGTGGAGGCGCCCCCTCCCCTAGGGTTCCCAACCCTAGGCGCAGAGGGGGGCCCAGGGGGGCACACCAGCCCACCAGGGTTGGTTCCCCTCCCACTTCAGCCCATGGGGCCCTCCGGGATGTGTGGCCCCACCCGGTGGACCCCCGGGACCCTTCCGGTGGTCCCGGTACAATACCGGTGAACCCCGAAACTTTCCCGATGACCGAAACTCGACTTCCCATATATAATTCTTTACCTCTGGACCATTCCGGAACTCCTCGTGACGTCTGGGATCTCATCCGGGACTTCGAACAATTTTCGGTTTGCTGCATACTAATATTTTTACAACCCTAGTGTCACCGAACCTTAAGTGTGTAGACCCTACGGGTTCGGGAGACATGTAGACATGACCGAGACGGCTCTCCAGTCCATAACCAACAGCGAGATCTGGATACCCATGTTGGATCCCACATACTCCTCGATGATCTCATCGGATGAACCACGATGTCGAGGATTTAAGCAACCCCGTATACAATTCCCTTTGTCAATCGGTCCGTTACTTGCCCGAGATTCGATCATCGGTATCCAATACCTCGGTCAATCTCGTTACAGGAAAGTCACTTTACTCGTACCGTAATGCATGATCCCGTGACCATACACTTTGTCACTCTGAGCTCATTATGATGATGCATTACCAAGTGGGCCCAGAGATACCTCCCCGTCATACGGAGTGACAAATCCCAGTCTTGATCCGTGTCAACCCAACAGGCACTTTCGGAGATACCTGTAGTGCACCTTTATAGTCACCCAGTTACGTTGTGACATTTGGTACACCCAAAGCACTCCTACGGTATCTGCGAGTTACACAATCTCATGGTCTAAGGAAAAGATACTTGACATTGGAAAAGCTCTAGCAAACGAACTACACGATCTTTGTGCTATGCTTAGGATTGGGTCTTGTCCATCACATCATTCTCCTAATGATGTGATCCCGTTATCAATGACATCCAATGTCCATAGTCAGGGAACCATGACTATCTGTTGATCAACGAGCTAGTCAACTAGAGGCTCACTAGGGACATATTGTGGTCTATGTATTCACACGTGTATTACGATTTCCGGATAATACAATTATAGCATGAATAAAAGACAATTATCATGAACAAGGAAATATAATAATAATCCTTTTATTATTGCCTCTAGGGCATATTTCCTACAGTCTCCCACTTGCACTAGAGTCAATAATCTAGTTACATTGTGATGAATCAAACACCCATAGAGTTCTGGTGTTGATCATGTTTTGCTCGCGAAAGAGGTTTAGTCAACGGATCTGCGACATTCAGATCCGTATGTACTTTGCAAATGTCTATGTCTCCATCTTGAACATTTTCACGGATGGAGTTGAAACGACGCATTATGTGCCTGGTCTTCTTGTGAAACCTGGGTTCCTTGGCAAGGGCAATAGCTCCAGTGTTGTCACGGAAGAGAGTGATTGGCCCCGACGCATTGGGTATGACTCCTAGGTCGGTGATGAACTCCTTCATCCATATTGCTTAAGGCGCTGCCTCTGAGGCTGCCATGTACTCCGCTTCACATGTAGATCCCGCCACGATGCTCTGCTTGCAACTGCACCAGCTTACTGCTCCACGATTCAACATATACACGTATCCGGTTTGTGACTTAGAGTCATCCAGATCTGTGTCGAAGCTAGCATCAACGTAACCCTTTATGACGAGCTCTTCGTCACCTCCATAAACGAGAAACATGTCCTTTGTCCTTTTCAGGTACTTCAGGATATTCTTGACCGTTGTCGAGTGTTCCTTGCCGGGATTACTTTGGTACCTTCCTACCAAACTTACGGCAAGGTTTACATCAGGTCTGTTACAAGCATGTCATACATAATAGATCCTATGGCTGAGGCATAGGGGATGACACTCATCTCTTCTTTATCTTCTGCCGTGGTCGGGCATTGAGCCGAGCTCAATCTCACACCTTGCAATACAGGCAAGAACCCTTTCTTGGACTGATCCATTTTGAACTTCTTCAATATCTTATCAAGGTATGTGCTTTGTGAAAGACCTATGAGGCGTCTCGATCTATCCATATAGATCTTGATGCTTAATATGTAAGCAGCTTCTCCAAGGTCCTTCATTGAAAAACACTTATTCAAGTAGGCCTTAATGCTGTCCAAAAGTTCTATATCATTTCCCATCAAAAGTATGTCATCTACATATAATATGAGAAATGCTACAGAGCTCCCACTCACTTTCTTGTAAACGCCGGCTTCTCCATAAGTCTGCATAAACCCAAACGCTTTGATCATCTCATTAAAGCAAATGTTCCAACTCTGAGATGCTTGCACCAGCCCATAAATGGATCGCTGGAGCTTGCATACCTTGTTAGCATTCTTAGGATCGACAAAACCTTCTGGCTGCATCATATACAGTTCTTCCTTAAGATAGCCGTTAAGGAATGCCGTTTTGACGTCCATCTGCCATATCTCATAATCATAGTATGCAGCAATTGCTAACATGATTCGGACGGACTTCAGCTTCGCTACGGGAGAGAAAGTCTCATCGTAGTCAACCCCTTGAACTTGCGGATAACCCTTAGCGACAAGTCGAGCTTTATAGATGGTAATATTACCATCCGCGCCCGTCTTCTTCTTAAGGATCCATTTGTTTTCTATCGCTCGCCGATCATCGGGCAAGTCTGTCAAAGTCCATACTTTGTTTTCATACATGGATTCTATCTCGGATTGCATGGCTTCAAGCCATTTTTTGGAATCTGGGCCCGCCATCGCTTCTTCATAGTTCGAAGGTTCACCGTTGTCTAACAACATGATTTCCAGGACAGGGTTGCCATACCACTCTGGTGTGGAACGTGTCCTTGTGGACCTACGAAGTTCAGTAGCAACTTGATTCGAAGTACCTTGATCATCATCATTAATTTCCTCTCCAGTCGGTGTAGGCACCACAGGAACATTTTCCTGACCTGCACTACTTTCCGGTTCAAGAGGTAGTACTTCATCGAGTTCTACTTTCATCCCACTTACTCCTTTCGAGAGAAACTCTTTTTCCAGAAAGGATCCGTTCTTGGCAAAAAAGATCTTGCCTTCGGATCTAAGGTAGAAGGTATACCCAATGGTTTCCTTATGGTATCCTTTGAAGACGCATTTTTCCGACTTGGGTTCGAGCTTTTCAGGTTGTAGTTTCTTGACATAAGCATCGCATCCCCAAACTTTTAGAAATGACGGCTTAGGTTTCTTCCCAAACCATAATTCATATGGTGTCGTCTCAACGGATTTAGACGGAGCCCTATTAAAGTGAATGTAGCTGTCTCTAGAGAGTATCCCCAAAAAGATAGCGGTAAATCGGTAAGAGACATCATAGATCGCACCATATCCAATAGAGTGCGATTACGACGTTCGGACACACCATTACGCTGAGGTGTTCCAGGTGGCATGATTTGTGAAACAATTCCACATTTCCTTAAGTGCGTACCAAATTCGTGACTTAAATATTCTCCTCCACGATCTGATCGTAAGAACTTTATTTTTCGGTCACGTTGATTCTCTACTTCATTCTGAAATTCCTTGAACTTTTCAAAGGTCTCAGACTTGTGTTTCATCAAGTAGACATACCCATATCTACTTAAGTCATCAGTGAGAGTGAGAACATAACGATATCCTCCGCGAGCCTCAACGCTCATTGGACCACACACATCAGTATGTATGATTTCCAATAAGTTGGTTGCTCGCTCCATTGTTCCGGAGAATGGAGTCTTGGTCATTTTGCCCATGAGGCATGGTTCGCATGTGTCAAATGATTCATAATCGAGAGACTCTAAAAGTCCATCAGCATGGAGCTTCTTCATGCGCTTGACACCAATGTGACCAAGGCAGCAGTGCCACAAGTATGTGGGACTATCGTTATCAACTTTACATCTTTTGGTATTCACACTATGAATATGTGTAACATTACGTTCGAGATTCATTAAGAATAAACCATTGACCATCGGGGTATGACCATAAAACATATCTCTCAGATAAATAAAACAACCATTATTCTTGGATTTAAATGAGTATCCATCTCGCATTAAACGAGATCCAGATACAATGTTCATGCTCAAACTTGGCACTAAATAACAATTATTGAGGTTTAAAACTAATCCCGTGGGTAAATGTAGGTAGCGTGCCGACGGCGATCACATCGACCTTGGAACCATTCCCGACGCGCATCGTCACCTCGTCCTTCGCCGGTCTCCGCTTATTCCGCAGCTCCTGATGTGAGTTACAAATATGAGCAACGACACCGGTATCAAATACCCAGGAGTTACTACGAGTACTGGTAAGGTGCACATCAATTACATGTATATCAAATATACCTTTAGTGTTGCCGGCCTTCTTGTCCGCTAAGTATTTGGGGCAGTTCCGCTTCCAGTGACCCTTCCCT
Organism: Triticum aestivum; assembly: GCF_018294505.1. NCBI lineage: Eukaryota > Viridiplantae > Streptophyta > Magnoliopsida > Poales > Poaceae > Triticum > Triticum aestivum. Next base: position 606,916,443 of record NC_057795.1, on the reverse strand, counting down.
TTGCAATAAAAGCACTCAGTCTCAGGATTGGGTCCATTCTTTGACTTCTTCCCGGCAACTGGCTTACCGGGCGCGGCCACATCTTTGCCGTCCTTCTTGAAGTTTTTCTTACCATTACCCTTCTTGAACTTGGTGGTTTTATTGACCATCAACACTTGATGTTCTTTCTTGATTTCTACCTCTACCGACTTCAGCATTGAAAATACTTCAGGAATAGTTTTCACCATCCCCTGCATATTGTAGTTCATCACAAAGCTCTTGTAGCTCAGTGGGAGCAACTGAAGGATTCTGTCAATGACCGCCTCGTCCGGGAGGTTAATGTCCAGCTGAGACAGGCGGTTGTGCAACCCAGACATTTTGAGTATGTGCTCACTGACAGAACTATTTTCCTCCATCTTACAACTATATAACTTGTCGGAGACTTCATATCTCTCGACTCGGGCATGAGCTTGGAAAACCCTTTTCAGCTCCTCGAACATCTCATATGCTCCGTGTTGCTCAAAACGCTTTTGGAGCCCCTGTTCTAAGCTGTAAAGCATGCCGCACTGAACGAGGGAGTAATCATCAGCACGTGACTGCCAAGCATTCATAACGTGTTGGTTCTCTGGGATGGGTGCTTCACCTAGCGGTCGTTCTAGGACATATGCTTTCTTGGCAGCTATGAGGATGATCCTCAAGTTCCGGACCCAGTCCGTATAGTTGCTGCCATCATCTTTCAGCTTGGTTTTCTCTAGGAACGCGTTGAAGTTCATGCTGACATGAGCGTTGGCCATTTGATCTACAAGACATATTTTGCAAAGATTTTAGACTAAGTTCATGATAATTAAGTTCATCTAATCAGATTATTTAAAGAACTCCCACTCAGATTTGACATCCCTCTAGTCATCTAAGTGTTACATGATCCGAGTCGACTAGGCCGTGTCCGATCATCACGTGAGACGGACTAGTCATCATCGGTGAACATCTCCATGTTGATCGCATCTTACATACAACTCATGTTCGACCTTTCGGTCTCTGTGTTCTGAGGCCATGTCTGTACATGCTAGGCTCGTCAAGTTAACCTAAGTGTTTTTGCATGTGTAAAACTGTCTTACACCCGTTATATGTGAACGTAGGAATCTATCATACCCGATCATCACGTGGTGCTTCGAAACGACGAACTTTAGCAACGGCGCACAGTTAGGGGGAACACTTTATTGAAAATATTATAAGGGATCATCTTATTTACTACCGTCGTTCTAAGTAAACAAGATGCATAAACATAATAAACATCACATGCAATTATATAGTAGTGACATGATATGGCCAATATCATATAGCTCCTTTGATCTCCATCTTCGGGGCTCCATGATCATCTTCGTCACCGGCATGACACCATGATCTCCATCATCATGATCTCCATCATCGTGTCTCCATGAAGTTGCTCGCCAACTATTACTTCTACTATTATGGCTAACGGTTTAGCAATAAAGTAAAGTAATTACATGGCGTTAAATCATTGACACGCAGGTCATACAATAATTAAGACAACTCCTATCGCTCATGTCGGTTGTCATACTCATTGACATGCAAGTCGTGATTCCTATTACAAGAACATGATCTCATACATCACAATATATCATTCATCATTCATCACAACTTTTGGCCATATCACATCACAAAGCAATTGCTGCAAAAAACAAGTTAGACGTCCTCTAATTGTTGTTGCATCTTTTACGTGGCTGCAATAGGGTTCTAGCAAGAACGTTTTCTTACCTACGAATAACCACAACGTGATTTGTCAACTTCTATTTACCCTTCATAAGGACCCTTTTCATCGAATCCGCTCCAACTAAAGTGGGAGAGACAGTCACCGCTAGCCACCTTATGCAACTAGGCATGTCAGTCGGTGGAACCTGTCTCACGTAAGCGTATGTGTAAGGTCGGTCTGGGCCGCTTCATCCCACAATACCGCTGAAGCAAAATAAGACTAGTAGTGGCAAGAAAGTTGAAAACATCTACGCCCACAACAGATTTGTGTTCTACTCGTGCAATAGAGAACTACGCATAGACCTAGCTCATGATGCCACTGTTGGGGAACGTTGCATAAAATAAAAAAATTCCTACGTTCACCAAGATCAATCTATGAGTTCATCTAGCAACGAGAGAGAGGAGTGCATCTACATACCCTTGTAGATCGCGAGCGGAAGCATTCAAGAGAACGAGGTTTAGGGAGTCGTACTCGTCGTGATCCAAATCACCGGAGATCCTAGCGCCGAACGGATGGCACCTCCGCGTTCAGCACACGTGCGGTCAGCGTGATGTCTCCTCCTTCTTGATCCGGCAAGGGGGAAGGAGAGGTTGATGAAGATCCAGCAGCACGACGGCGTGGTGGTGGATGCAGCAGGGTTCCGGCAGGGCTTCGCCAAGCGACTACGGGAGGAAGAGGTGTAGCAAGGGGGGAAGGGAGGCGCCGGGTGTTAGGGTGCGGATGCCCTCCCACCCCCCCTCTTTATATAGGGACCCCAGGGGGGAGCCGGCCCTAGGAGATGGGATCTCCTAGGGGGGGCGGCGGCCAAGGGGGGAGACTTGCCCCCCAAGGCAAGTGGAGGCGCCCCCTCCCCTAGGGTTCCCAACCCTAGGCGTAGAGGGGGGGCCCAGGGGGGCGCACCAGCCCACCAGGGGCTGGTTCCCCTCCCACTTCAGCCCATGGGGCCCTCCGGGATGGGTGGACCCACCCGGTGGACCCCCGGGACCCTTCCGGTGGTCCCGGTACAATACCGGTGAACCCTGAAACTTTCCCGATGACCGAAACTCGACTTCCCATATATAATTCTTTACCTCTGGACCATTCCGGAACTCCTCGTGACGTCCGGGATCTCATCCGGGACTCCGAACAACTTTCGGTTTGCTGCATACTAATATCTTTACAACCCTAGCCTCACTGAACCTTAAGTGTGTAGACCCTACGGGTTCGGGAGACATGTAGACATGACCGAGACGGCTCTCCGGTCAATAACCAACAACGGGATCTGGATACCCATGTTGGCTCCCACATACTCCTCGATGATCTCATCGAATGAACCACGATGTCGAGGATTTAAGCAACCCCGTATACAATTCCCTTTGTCAATCGGTACGTTACTTGCCCGAGATTCGATCGTCGGTATCCCAATACCTCGTTCAATATCGTTACCGGCAAGTCACTTTACTCGTACAGTAATGCATGATCCCATGACCATACACTTTGTCACTCTGAGCTCATTATGATGATGCATTACCGAGTGGGCCCAGAGATACCTCTCCGTCATACGGAGCGACAAATCCCAGTCTTGATCCGTGTCAACCCAACAGACACTTTCGGAGATACCTGTAGTGCACCTTTATAGTCACCCAGTTACGTTGTGACATTTGGTACACCCAAAGCACTCCTACGGTATCCGGGAGTTACACGATCTCATGGTCTAAGGAAAAGATACTTGACATTGGAAAAGCTCTAGCAAACGAACTACACGATCTTTGTGCTATGCTTAGGATTGGGTCTTGTCCATCACATCATTCTCCTAATGATGTGATCCCGTTATCAATGACATCCAATGTCCATAGGAAACCATGACTATCTGTTGATCAACGAGCTAGTCAACTAGAGGCTCACTAGGGACATATTGTGGTCTATGTATTCACACGTGTATTACGATTTCCGGATAATACAAATATAGCATGAATAAAATATAATTATCATGAACAAGGAAATATAATAATAATCCTTTTATTATTGCCTCTAGGGCATATTTCCAACAAACCCTAGATGGGTTTGGGCGCCCCACCCCTAGGAAACTTGCCCCCAACCCGGGAGGGGCGGCTGCCCTAGGGGAGGCGCCCCCACCTCTCCTGGTTACGTGAGAGGGGTTGGGAGGGGCGCACATCCCCTTAGTGGGCTGGTGTGCCCCCTCCCCTTGGCCCATAAGGCCCCCCAACGCTTGCCGGGGCCTCCGAAACACCTTTCGGTCATGATGGTTGTCACCCGGTACTCCCAGAACAATTCCAGACTCCAATACCCTTCGTCCAATATATCTATCTTCACCTCCGGACCATTCCGGAGTTCCTCATCACGTCCGGGATCTCATCCGGGACTCCGAACAACCTTCGGTAACCACATACTATTTCCCATAACAACTCTAGCGTCACCGAACCTTAAGTGTGTAGACCCTATGGGTTCGGGAACCATGCAAACATGACCGAGATGTTCTCCGGCCAATAACCAACAGCGGGATCTGGATACCCATGTTGGCTCCCACATGTTCCACGATGATCTCATCGGATGAACCACGATGTCGGGGATTCAAGCAATCCCGCATACAATTCCCTTTGTCAATCGGTACGTTACTTTCCCGAGATTCGATCGTCGGTATCCCAATACCTCGTTCAATCTCGTTACCGGCAAGTCACTTTACTCATTCCGTAATGCATGATCCCGTGACTAACTACTTAGTCACATTGAGCTCATTACGATGATGCATTACCGAGTGGGCCCAGAGATACCTCTTCGTTACACAGAGTGATAAATCCCAGTCTTGATTTGTGCCAACCCAACAGACACTTTCGGAGATACCCGTAGTGCACCTTTATAGCCACCCAGTAATGTTGTGACGTTTGGCACACCCAAAGCATTCCTACGATATCCGGGAGTTGCACAATCTCATGGTCTAAGGAAATGATACTTGATATTCAGAAAAGCTTTTAGCAAACGAACTACACAATCTTGTGCTATTCTTAGGATTGGGTCTTGTCCATCACATCATTCTCCTAATGATGTGATCCCATTATCAATCACATCCAATGTCCATGTCAGGAAACCATGACCATCTATTGATCAACGAGCTAGTCAACTAGAGGCTCACTAGGGACATGTTGTGGTCTATGTATTCACACATGTATTACGGTTTCTAGTTAATACAATTATAGCATGAACAATAGACAATTATCATGAACAAGGAAATACAATAATAACCATTTTATTATTGCCTCTAGGGAATATTTCCAACAGCCATATCCTTCATGGGAAAGATATCTTCAAAGAAAGTCGCATCATTCAACTCCATGATCGTACCGACATGCATGTCAGGTACCTCAGATTTTACAACCAAGAATCTATAACCAATGCTATGAAAAGCATATCCCAGGAAAACGCAATCCACAGTCTTTGGTCCAAGCTTCCGCTCCTTTGGAATTGGAACATTGACTTTCGCCAAACAACCCCATGTTCGCAGATAAGAGAGTTTTAACCTTTTCTTCTCCCATTCCTCGAATGGAGTTATCTCTTTGTTCTTTGTGGGGACTCGATTTAGGACATGACATGCTGTCAATATCGCCTCCCCCCACCATGCCTTGGAGAGAGCCAATGTGTCTAACATGGCGTTAACCAAATCAGTTAGAGTATGGTTCTTTCTTTCGGCCACCCCATTTGACTGAGGTGAGTAGGGAGGCGTCCTCTCATGGATTATACCATGTTCCACACAAAAATCATCAAATTCATTGGAAAAATACTCTCGACCACGATCGGACCTAAGCCTCTTGATTTTCCGATCAAGTTGGTTTTCCACTTCAGCTTTATAGATCTTGAAAAAGTTCAAAGCCTCATCCTTAGATTTCAGAAGATACACACGGCAGTATGTAGTGGAGTCGTCAATTAATGTCATGAAATATTTCTTTCCACCTTTTGTCAAAACACCATTCATTTCACATAGATCTGGATGTATAAGTTCTAGGGGTGCAAGATTTCTCTTCTCCGCAGTCACGTGAGACTTACGAGGTTGCTTAGCTTGCACACACACTTGACACTTAGATCCCTTAACAGTTATGAAACTAGGGATTAAGTTTAACTTTGCTAGTCGCAACATGCAACCAAAGTTAACATGACAGAGACGTGAATGCCACACATTTGATTCACTATTGTCGCAAATATGATTAACAACTTTATTTCAAACGTCTGATAAAGATAAACGAAACAGGCCTCCTGACTCATAGCCTTTACCAACAAAGGTTCCATACTTGGATATTACAAATTTATTTGACTCAAAGACAAGCTTGTAGCCATCTCTACACAAAAGAGATCCGCTAACAAGATTTTTATTGATGGAGGGGACATAATGCACGTTCTTCAGCCGCGCGATCTTCCCCGAAGTAAACTTCAGATCGACCGTGCCAACACCACGAACAGAAGCACTTGAACCGTTTCCCATTAGCACGGTTGAAGTCCCCGCGGTCTGGTAAGACGAAAATATGGAAATATCACCGCATACATGCACATTAGCACCCGTGTCAATCAACCAATCAGGAGAATGACATACTGAAAGAATAGTGGGAAATATACCATACCCAACATCCTTCATGTCAATGTCTCCGATGACAACATTAGCCGTCTTGCCGCCTTTCCCAGGATGACGCTTGTCATAGCGATTAGGACAACTAGGAGCCCAATGATTAGGATCTCCACACACATGACAAGCACCTTTCTTCTTGTCACTCTTCTTCTTGAAGTTCGTGTGTTGTACAGTCTTGTTCTTCCCATCAAACTTTGCTTTACCATCAAGCTTGCCCTTGTTCTTGAACTTGTGGGACTGGAAGTTTTTCTTCTGTACCATATTGGCACTAGATCCTCCCTCAATACCTCGAGCACGTGTGTCCTTTGCTCTCGCCTTTTCTTCCACATCAAGAGTACCAATGAGATCCGGGACGGAAAACTCCTGTCTCTTATGCTTCAGTAAGGTAGCAAAGTTCCTCCACGAAGGAGGAAGCTTAGTGATGATACCCCTGGCAACAAACTTGTCCGGTAGGATACAATTGAAGTGCTCAAGTTCTCTAGCAAATGACTGTATCTCATGAACCTGCTCAACCACGGAGCGCTCTTCAGTCATCCTGTAATCATAGAATTGCTCCATGATGTACAGCTCAGTGCCGGCATCCGAGACCCCAAACTTGGCCTCGAGTGCGTCCCACATATCTTTTCCATTGTCAATTGACACATAAGCATCAACTATGTTCTCACCAAGAACACTCAAGAGAGCAGCCTTGAACAAGGTATCCATTTTCTGAAAAGCTTGTGCATGTTGGGCATCTTGCTCTCCTTCAGGTTTGCCAAGAGTGGCATCATAGCAACTCATGGTTTGAAACCATGAGACTGCTCTCACGCGCCACCTCTTATAGTGGATACCCTCAAACATAGGAGGTCTCATGGAAGCAGCAAAACCATTTGAGGTAAATTGCCTATAATAAGTTTTTGGATTGTTGGAAATATGAGGAATTTACCGAATGATTTTATTAACAGAAATAGTAGATAAAACATGACTAGTATAGCAGTGATAAAACAAGTCATGCAATTTGACAAAGTGAAGGTAAATAACATCTGCATATATGAGCTAGAAAGGATCATCTCTCGAGCAGACAGTAGATCAAGATGCATATATGAGGTAGATCCTAACATGTGTAGGGTAAACACTAGAAGAAAGAACTGTGGCAGGACCTTTGACAGGAAAAACAAGAACACGTACTGGACAGCAGCCGGAGCAGAGGCACTGGACTTGGGATCGGTGTCCTCCATGTCGTTGAGGAGGTTGTCGACGTCGGGGAAGTAGTCGTCAGAGTCCGGGGCGTCCGTGACGAAGAAGTTAGTAGTCGTGCAGAGTGCTCCCAAAAAACCTTATCACCCTTCTCCCGTACAGGACTCAAAAGGTGCGGTTTCGAAGGCCTACTGTCCTGACCTGCGGTGCACGCCGCAAGCCGGGATGGGGAAGAACGTAGCAGCAGCGCAGTGCTCAGGAACTTGTGGCGAGAGGAGGAAGAGATTCTGGTGCGTCTCTCTAAGAGGAGCGACCTCCCTTTTATAGGCGCAAGACAAGGAGGCGAGAGGCTGCGCCGGGAGCTGAAGGGAACGCGGGAGACGAAACGAACAGGCAGACATCGGCTCGGCTCATTCCCGCAACCCGCGGCGCATCGTGACGAGGCGTGGCGTGGCGAGGCGAGCAGCGGAGGAGGAGCGCGCGTGGATGTCCCTCTTGTTCTCATGCTCATACAAGTGGGGAAAGAACCTCCCTTATAAGGAGGTCCAACTCCCACTCAACTAGCAATGTGGGACTAAACATTAGTAGTATCCCTTGCCTTGCACAAATGGGCTAAGTGGGCCTCTAGAATTTATTTAGGAATTTCTGAAATAATTATTGGGCTGTCCCAAAATAGACTAAATTCCAGCACCTGCCCCCAGCGAGATCCGCGGGTCACAACACCATGCAGGTTGCATTGCAGCTCCATCGTTGCAGACCAGAGATGGCATCCTCCATCCAGCTAGATGGCACCTGCGTGATGGCTGTTCGGGCATTTGCAAACCTCCCCCATCTTTGATTCTGGTTTGCGAAAGTTCAAATGTGCGGACTGCGGGCGTTTGATGCACGTCGTTGGATGACAACAAGTGTCTGGTCCAAACGTTTTTATGCAGAGCGTTGGAGATGCCTTTTACACGGTGAGAATCTTACATGTTTCTTAGTGAGTTTTATAACGAAAAATGTCAAACGGAAACCAAGCTCCATGGAGGCCTTAATTTGGGAAGTTCAAATTCAAACATTTGAATTTCATTTTTTTTGAAAAAATACACATATACATAGTGACATAATGTACATGTGTGTGAATTTTTGGGTCAAATTATGTTAAAAATAAGAGCTACAAAAAAAAGAAATCTGGGCCTTTTTATCATATGTGTTGTTCATCCTTAAAGTCCATGATTTTTCTTGTGCAGCTCGCAATTCAAGGTATTTCATCCTGAAATTTTGCACACATGCACATTACATCCTCATATACATGTGTGTGTGTTTTTAGAATTTTTTGGAAGTGAAATATTTTATTTTTTTATTTTTTGAAATTAAAGTCTTCATGAAGCTTGGTCTTTAAAATGCCCTACTTGTTTGTATGAATGTATTTCCACATGGATCCCTTGGTGCGTGTCAGACCCGCGGCAAGTGTTAGATGAGAAACAGTATGTTTGGCATTGTCGGAATCGCCCCAGCCGTCAATCGGCCATCCAACGGTCGCCAGGGGTACTTACCGCTTCGCGGGCTGCCGTTGTCTGTGAGCCGTCGATCTTCAGATGGACGCGCCGCGTGCGAGTGGTTGTTCAAAAGTTACTGTACCTTGCTGAATCTGCCGTTTTCATGCTTTTGCACTTTCTGTAGCCTTCTTAAGCCGCTCCGCTTGTGGAGAGAGGCAGATTATTGTAATTCCGGGTTGTGCCCTTGGAGCCGCCGTGTTCTGGCTGGCTAACCCTAGCTAAAACTCCTCCAGATCTGGAATGAAAATCCTCCAACTTCCCCTGCAAATCAGTGTTTTTCCTCTGTTTTTCTGAATTCTAGCGACAGTCCTTAGTTCGATCCTGTCAAGTGGTAATCAGAGCCAGGTTATTGCCCTCGGCGGTGGCAAATTGGGGCCAGATCCGATCTGGATGCGGGCTGAAGGCGGCGGTGAGCAGCAAGGAGGCGTACGGCGGCGGTAGAACGATCGATAGCAAGGAGGTTTGCGGCGGAGGTTCTGAATAACACCTCTTCAGAGTAAAATCCCACCCAACCCACCCTTCTATTGCTACTCTCTCGGCAGCGTACAGGTAGCGACAGTGGGAGATCTGGTCGGTGAGGTCTGGTTACTGGGACACCGGACGTAAAATCCCTCCTCTCCCACCTAGAAGCTGACGATGAGTGTTCTTGCGGGCTGATCATTTCTGTGAGTCAACATGTCAAAACCTGAAGACACTATCGATACTGGCGCTCTGGAATTGGAATCCTTGTAATTGGACATCAAGACGTTGCGTCAAGACAGGGAAGAGGACAAGAAAGAATTCTATGAATTCACGGCGTCAGTCAACAAGAATTTTGCCAGCATCCAGCGCAATTTTCACAAGATTCAAGCCAGTCTACGAAAGCTTACTGACAGCACTTGCAGCGATGAGGATGAGGAACAGGAAGAACCTCCATCTGCACAAGCGAGTAACCATGCTACTCCCAGACTGTGCCTCCAGGAAGACCCAAGCAACTGCCAAGCAACCATCTTGCAGCATACAAAGTAGCTGGATCGGCTGTGCTAGTGGATAAGGTGACTGGCAAAGAATTGAACTTGGATGGGACGCCAAAAGGGCCCTACAGGCACCCCAACCATGTTACCAACAAACAGGAAGTGCTCACACCACAAAACCAGCAGGACAATGTTGCCAGACAAATACTAACTGTGGAAGAAATACCTGAAGAAGCAGTTTTCATAAGAGAAAATATTAGAAACAGATCTCACACACCTGATGTCAGAAGAAACATTCTCTCTGTAAAACCTGCAAAACTGAACATTGCTGAATTTGAGGGTAGTGATGCTGATTCTTGGATCCAAAATGTGGAATAGTACTTCTCCTATGCTAGAACTCCTATTGAGCAAAGGACAGAAATTGTTGTTTCCTACCTGAAAGGAGAAGCCATGCAGTGGTGGAGAGGGACTGGCTTTCTGGTACACAATATGCCTTGGCATAGATTCTGCAAACACCTAACTAAACGATTTGCTACCACTTCAGTCTATGAGAATGTGAAAGCTTTTCATCAACTGTCACAAACTGGGACTGTAACACAGTACATCACCTCCTTTGAGCAGCAAATGAACTTAATGAGAAGGGATAATCCTCCACTTCCATATGATTACTACATGCATAGTTTTGTTTTTGGGTTACACCCCTACATTCAACGCCATCTTGAGTGTTTGGAACCAACAACTCTACAGAAAGCAATGTGGTTTGCTAGAAGAATGGAAAAATTTGCTCCTCCTCCTCCCCCTTCCAGAGTTGTTACTCCCTTCTACAAGAAACAAACAGTGGCGGAGTCTGCAAAACCACACACTCCCAGCAACAATACTGCTGCCACTGTAATCCAACAAGAAAGAGAGAAAGGAATTTGCTACAAGTGCAGGGATCCTTGGTTTCCAGGACATAAACAGGTTTGCAAGATGTCATAGAAAGCCCAGATCCAAGCCTTGCAACAACAAACTGAAGGAAATCCTGAAGTGATTTATATTGTGGATGCTGAGGAAGAACATTCAGAAAATGAAGAGGAAGAGTCTGACAATGCTCAGTTGAAAATCTCCATGCATGCTGCTCATGGACAACCTGAGGATAAACCTACACACACTTTCTCTTTACTGGTCCAAATTGGCAGTACTACTGCTCTGGCACTAGTTGATAGTGGGAGCACTACCACTTTCTTGTCCCCAGAAATAGCTCTAAAAGTTGGTTGTGTGATCTCACCAGTAAAGCAGGTGAATGTCACTGTTGCAAATGGGGGGCAAACTTGCCAGTGATTTTGCATGTTTCAAAACAGAATAGTCCATCCAAGGACACAACTTTTCTTCAGATTTCAGAGTTCTTAAGCTGTGTGGTTATGATATGATCTTAGGGGCTGATTGGATGTATACACACAGTCCAGTCACCTTTGATCTACCTGAAAGGGAACTCATAATTAAGTTGATCTCTGGAGAAAGGATCACTTTCCATGATGAAACATTTCCCAACAGTCCTTGCACTCCCATACTTCAGGATATGGAACATATCCTTGAAGGTATGTTGTCTGGAGCATTAATGTGGATGCAACCAGTACAACTGTTTGAAAACAAAGAGCAAGTGCATAAACCAGAGGTGGACAAACTGTTGGAAGTATTCCAAGACATTTTCCAAGAACCCACAACACTGCCCCCCAAGAGGGACTGTGACCATGCAATTAACTTGGAACCTGGAGCCCCTGTAGTAAATCAGAGGAATTACAGAATGCCATACAATCAAAAAAATGCCTTGGAGAACATAATAAAAGAACTGATTGCAAAAGGAATAATAAGACTGAGCAACAGTCCATACTCTTCACCTGCTATTTTAGTAAGGAAAAGAGATATGACTTGGAGACTGTGCATAGATTACAGAAAACTCAACCTGCACACTATCAAAAACAAATACCCAATTCTTATGATTGAGGATTTGCTTGATGAACTCCATGGAGCATGTATCTTCACAAAAATTGATTTGAGAAGTGGATATCATCAAATAAGAATGAAAGAGGAAGATATTGAGAAAACTGCTTTCAGCACTCATATAGGACTGTTTGAATTCCTTGTTATGCCTTTTGGAGTGACAAATGGACCTCCATCCTTCCACCAGTTAATGCATTCTATTCTTGGGCACTTACTAAGAAAGTGTGTCTTATTTTTCTTTGATGACATCCTCATTTTCAGCAAGTCATACAAGGAACACTTGGAACATTTGCAGCTAGTATTTGAAGCTTTGAGGAAGCACCGACTTTATGCAAAAATTTCTAAGTGCACCTTTGCTCAAGATAGAGTGGAATATTTGGGCTATGTTATTACTGCTGCAGGAGTTTCTACTGACCCAGCAAAGGTAGAAGCAATAGTTCAATGTCCCACTCCTGAAAATGTCACACATTTAAGGAGTTTTCTAGGACTGGCAGACTACTACAGAAGATTTATCAAAAATTATGGTATAACTTGCAAACCACTTTTTGAAGCATTAAAGAAGGATGGGTTTAAATGGGAGGAAGCTCAAGAAAATGCTTTCAGACAACTGAAACAACACATGACCTCTGCTCCTGTCTTAGCAATGCCTGATTTCTCAATTCCTTTTGTCCTGGAAGCTGATGCTTCAGGTTATGGCATTGGAGCTGTGTTGATGCAAAGGGGACAGCCCATTGCTTTCCTAAGCAAAGCTATTGGACCAAAAGCTACAGGATGGTCAACTTATGACAAGGAAGCACTGGCAATCATTGAAGCAATCAAACAGTGGAAGCACTATTTTGCTGCATCTTCCATCATCATTAGAACTGATCAACAAAGTCTAAAACATATTCAAGAACAAAAGCTCACAGAAGGAATACAACACAAATTGCTCATCAAACTTCTGGGATATAAATTCAGAGTGGAGTACAAAAAAGGAAAAAAAATAAAGTTGTTGATGCTCTTTCTAGAGTTAAATATGCTATATCTGCCCTACTGTCCAGTGCAGCCATTCCTGCTTGGATAACTGAGGTGGTAAAAAGCTATGAAGAAGATCCAAAATGCTCTGAATTAACTGCCCAACTGGCCATTGCCCCAACAGGACACCCACCTTATACACTTACAAGTGGAGTTCTCAGGTACAAAGGAAAAATCCTTGTTGGCACTCACACTGACCTTAGGAAATCTCTCCTCACTTCTTTCCATGCTTCTGAACTGGGAGGGCACTCAGGAGAAAGAGCTACTTATCACAGGCTCAAAATTTTATTCACCTGGCCAGGAATGAGACAAGATGTGAAATCTTTTGTTCAGCAATGCCCTGTCTGCCAACTCAACAAAGCTCATCACAATCCATACCCAGGGTTGCTACAACCTTTGCCAGTGCTAGATTTTGCTTGGACACATATCAGCATGGATTTTGTGGAAGGGCTCCCTCTTTCTCACCACAAAAACCTCATCCTTGTAGTGGTGGACAGGTTTACCAAATATGCCCATTTCATAGCTATGAAACACCCCATCTCTGTCCAGACAGTAGCTCAAGCTTTCACTGATCATGTTTTCAAGTTGCATGGACTGCCAACAGTGACTGTAACTGACAAAGATAAAATCTTCACAAGTAACTTGTGGAAAAGGTTATTCACTACAATGGGAGTAAAATTGCACCTCAGCACCTCCTACCACCCTCAAACTGATGGGCAAACTGAAAGAGTAAACCAATGCTTGGATAACTACTTGAGGTGCATGGCTTTCTCTCAACCAACTAAGTGGTACAAGTGGCTATCCATGGCTGAGTGGTGGTATAACAACAGTTTCCACACCTCTCTGAAGATGACACCATTTCAAGCTCTTTATGCAAAACCTCCCCCACAAATAGCAGAACTTATGCTTCCTCCAGCAGAAGGTGAAGATCAACAAGCAGAAACGGACAGAGATTCCATTGCTGCTCAAATCAAGGACAATCTCCTCAGAGCTCAGGAAAGAATGAAGTTCTATGCTGATAAAAAGAGGTTTGATCGACAGCTTGAAGTGGGTGATATGGTATATGTGAAGCTGCAACCATATCGACATACCAGCCTGAGCATCCATAGGTTTCTCAAGCTACACTCCAAATACTACGGGGCCTTCAAAGTTCTGCAGAAAATTGGCCAAGTTGCTTATAGACTCCTGCTGCCAGACGATTGCCAACTACACCCCACCTTTCACATCAGTCAGTTGAAGAAGCATATAGGACCTGATGCAGTCCCAAACCCCAAGCTTCCACTATTAGATGATTAGGGCCATATATTGATCAAACCTGAAACCCTGCTGGAAAGGAAACTGATTCCACGAGTCCAAGGTGATATCAGCATACCGGTGGTACAATGGTGGATCAAATGGGTCAACTTGCCGGTGGAGAACGCTACTTGGGAAGACGCAGCTTTCATTCAAAAGGTTTTTCCCGATTTTCAGCCTTGAGGGCAAGTCTGATCTCGTCAGGGGGGAATTGTCAGACCCGCAGCAAGTGTTAGATGAGAAACAGTACGTTTGGCATTGTCGGAATCGCCCCAGCCGTCGATCGGCCATCCAACGGTCGCCAGGGGTACTTACCGCTTCGCGGGCTGCTGTTGTCTGTGAGCCGTCGATCTTCAGATGGATGCGCCGCGTGCGAGTAGTTGTTCAAAAGTTATTGTACCTTGTTGAACCTGTCATTTTCATGCTTTTGCACTTTCTGTAGCCTTCTTAAGCCGCTCCGCTTGTGGAGAGAGGCAGATTATTGTAATTCTGGGCTGTGCCCTTGGAGCCGCCGTGTTCCGGCTGGCTAACCCTAGCTGAAACTCCTCCAGATCTAGAATGAAAATCCTCCAACTTCCCGTGCAAATTAGTGTTTTTCCTCTGTTTTTCTGAATTCTAGCGATAGTCCTTAGTTCGATCCTGTCAGTGCGTTTGGCCTGAATATGTGTCGCCCATCTCCAGTCTAATAGGAGTAGATTTTATTTTTCCTTTTCACCGTATGGGTTGTTTCTATTGTGGTACAGTGGTCTCGGTTTTGACGGCAGGTCCGCAGCGCATGAAGTCAAACGTCTCACAGTGCTGTGGCTTGTGACGTTTTTGCGCTTGGCGAATGGCGGACAGAGCGGACTGCGGCCTCCGGAGTCCGGAGAGGGAGACGTACAGGTGCGCCGCATCCATACATATCGTGGCTCTGTTCTGTTGAGCAGTTGAGCAAAAGCCTCGACTGGTCCGTGCGTCCACGCCACAAACCGGAGGGTACGTGCTCCTGCCACCTAGGAGGCGTCCTGCCTGTACTTTTGTAGCCAAAAGGAGAGAAAAACGAGACGATCTTTTGGTTGGTAGCCACGACGCGGACGGCGAGCTCAACTGAAAGAAAGAGCAACGGCACGGGGCCGTGGCGGGTGCTCGCTGAGTCCCTGTCACGGAAGTGTTTTTTTTTGCGGAAACTGTCACGGGAGATTTCGACGTTTCTTCTACCTCCTTTTTATGTGCCCACATGACGAGATATTGCTTAGCAAGCTGCTACAGTTAATGAGTATTGTATGTTATCCTACTGCGATTCGATTAATCAGTATTTTCTTTATGTAATTATGCTGTCCTGCTTACGCTAAATCAAGTGGCCCGGAGGGCGAGACCATGGCACACCGGCGTTTGTCAGCCGGTCCAAAGCGTACACACTCCGTTGAGCACAGAAAGACCGAGTCACCGGTGCCAACCCTGAACCCAGAACCCTAACCCCTAACCCTTTTTAAGGTCCCCATCGATAAAGGTGACAACATGTCCTACGTGATAGCCCGCGTGTGGCAAACGGGAGCTGCTGTCGCAAATTCATGAAATAAAAAAAAGAATTGAAAAAAATATTTTTTAATTCAGAAAATCTCAAACAATGTTCGCGAATTTAATTTTTTTTACAAAATCAATAAATATTCATGAATTTCAAAAAGGTTTGTGAAATTTTAAAAGTGCGTGTAAATTTTAAAATTTTCCATAAATTTACAAAAATATTGATGAATTTAAAAAATAAGAAAGCAAAATGAAAAGAAAAAAGAAGAAAGCACCCGCCATGCCCAGTTTGTTGTTGTTTTCTCCTACCGTGGCTACCTAGTTTGTTATTTTTTTTTGCTTGCTCCCTCAGTGTAAGTTTCGTTAGCTGTATTTTTCTTATGTTTGTTTATTGGTTGGACCAGTCCCGTTTTATTGGTATTTTTTCTCCCTTTTGTTTTGTTTTCTTCACCATTTTTTTCTTTCTTTCTAACTTCATTTTTCTTTGTTTCCTTATTGGATTTCTTCGTTTCTTTCTTGGTTTTCACTGTTTATATTTTTTGCAACAGGTTTTCTTTGTTTTTCTTCCTGTTTTCGTTGGTTTTTTTGTTTTTCTTTCTTTCTCTGCTGGTTTCCACTCAAGTGCATTGCTTTTTTTTGGTTTTATATATTTCTTCGGTTCTCCTTGTTTCTTTCTCGGTTTTCTTTCTTTCTTTTACTTTGTTTATTTGTAAATTTTCAGTGACTTTCTCTTTCTCTTGTTGACTAGAGCTGGATTTTTTTTAACACATCTCTACTTACTTCAGCACACAATATACATTCCTGGTATAAACATAATTTATTATTTAATACATGTTGAACATTTTTTAATACACAATGTACATTTTTCTTTACATATATGATTTTATGACTTTTTTTATACATGGTCAAATTTTTGAAAATACACATTGAACATTTGTTGACACAAATATTTTTTCACTTTGCATAATTATTTTTATAATTTCACAGACATTTTTTGTGAACACTTGAACATTTATTTAAAATTCACATACAGTTTTTAATGTCAATAAACATGTTTTTACCTATGCAGTCCTTTCTTTACATTGTATAAACATTTTCTGTGTCGATGTCGAACATTTTTCCAATACATGATTAACATTTTATCTAGATATATATTTTGATGTCAACTTCTTTTCATACACATTCCACGTTTCACGTATACACCTGGAATTTTTTATATACATGTTTAACATTATTTTTAAACTAATATTTGTTTATGTCTGCCATTTCCCATACATATTGTAAGTTTTTTTGTATACATCAGGAATATTTTTTATATACATTTTTAACATTTTTCATTTAAATGATAACATTCTTTCAAACATATTTTTTGACGTCTACTTTTATAAACATTGCATATTTTTTGTATACGTCATGAACATTTTTCTATAAAGATTACTAAGGTTGTTAACATATGTGATTTATATTTTTTAAACTTAAATTTACAATGATTTTTATAATAGATGTAATTAGAATATTTCAAAATATAAGAAAAATAAAGCAAAAAATGAAACTTAAAATGTAAACAAATGGATAAAAAAGGAGCACTAAAGGCCTATGATCCATGATGGACCGGCCCTTTTTGCGGCTGCTTGAAATGAGACGTACCTATTGTCTCGCGCTCTCTCCTCTAATCCCAACTCGACACGGCTGGACGGGTTAGTGTTCTTCTGATGCTGCAAATTGAATGCAGATTGGCAATGGCTAAAGAAAGGACGGAAGATATGTGAGGCTTACCAGCTCGGGGGCGTTCTTGAGGAGCTCAAGTGTGGCACACACGGTGATGGGAACCCTGACGGCCACCATCTTGATCCTCCAATAATCTAGAGAATAGGTAGCCAAGAGTTCATAACTCTGTCCAAACTTCAAAAATCATGAAGGGTTGCGCTTATTCGCTGCTCATACAAAAATACATGTAAGTCTCTATCCGTTGCCAAGTCTAATTACAATAAGGGAGGCATAATCGCACTCGTGATACTTATCGCAACAGGCGATGCATATCAGTGGCGGGCGGCGAATAAGGGTGGCGACCCTTGAACCGAGCCGCTAATGGCCCAGCTCACTCTGGCGCTCAGTTACACAGGTTTGCGTTGCATTTTTTTCTCTTCGATTTCCAGTTTATTTTTTCTAAAATAATCAACTGGGACCTTTTAAACTGATCTAAATAAAAATCATTTTGAGAATACATATAAACGAATAAATAAAGTGTGTATTAGAAACAGATCGCTGAATATAAAATTATGTCATCATATACGAACAAATGTTACTTCTGTATTTGAAAAATATTCACCATATATTAGAAAATATGTTCATCATATATTAGAAAAAATACAAAAGGGTGAAAAAAAATTAAAAAATGTAAAGGAGAAAAAAACTACACAGAAAAAGCACATGAGTTTTCTTCATTGAAAAAAACCCAACATTCACCGAACGAACGAAAAAAATACTCCCTCCGTCTGGAAAAGCTTGTCCCAAGCTTGTTCCTTAAATGGATATATCTAGCACTAACTTGGTGCTAGGTACATTCATTTAAAGGACAAATTTTTTCGGACGGAGGGAGTATATGCCAGGGAACAAATGACACCGAGTGTCTCCATGTGACCGATCCACGCCAAGATCTCGCGCCGCTACCACGCCACCAACAGTCGTCCACACCGCGTCGTGAACTCACGCTGCCAAGCCATGTGCGAGGTCAGTGCCGCCGCCCATCCAAGTCGTCCCGCACCAGATAGCCAAGAGCGAAGGAGAGGAACACTAGTTGCTGACCACTATAAGGGGCTTTGCCCTGGCGGTGGAGGAGAGAGGGGGCGGAGATGAGGTTGGGGACGGCGGTGCCGTGTGTCGTCCACGGGGGACGACATAGGGGGCAGTTTTTCTCCGGGTCAGGTTATGGCATAAAGGAAACTACTTCACGGCCGACCCTCCAAGTCACCATAACAGAATCAAGGGTCTGTCTAGCACATCAAAGTGACTCAATCGAACTAGAAAAAAAAATACTTACACGAATCTTAGCGCAAAATGAAGATAGGAACCATAACAATAACCGGGCGAATAAGGTTTGAAGTACATTATGTAAGCCGCTCAACAAATCAGAAATTTTCCTCCTAAGAAGATCTAGAAATTTTCCTCTTATCAATTCTGCCTAGTGCGCGGACATCGGTCCAGCAACGAACTGCCGGCCGCCGTCCATGTGTTCGAAGAAATCGATCATGTCCCCGTCCTCCATCTCGAGGTCCGCCGGGGTTTTGTTGCCGCGCAACCGTACGCCCTCGAACAGGAAGACGCCGGTGCCGTACGTCACGTCGGGCACCTTGTGGTACCACGCGTCCAGGAGGACCTGGAGCTTGTCCGTCCTGCTCATGGTGTGCCGGAGCACCTTCTCCTGGCTCACCACCTTGATCGTCACCAGCAGGGGCTTCACCGCCGCCTTGGAGTCTCTCCCGCTTGGCGGCGACATGGCTTGGAGTTCTGTTGCGTGGAACGGATGCCACGAGGTAGCCTGGATTTATAAAAGTTAGCTTTGATTTGCTTCCTAACAACCGTTTCCAAACCTCAACTCCGATCAATGCGCCAAGGGAAATCCCTTATTTCTGGGAAATAATCGGGTCTGTATCCAACAAATAAATGTATAGTAGCAAACCCATGAATTTCCCTGGCCAGCAGGGGCCTGCATGCAGCGATCCACTAGGCAAAGTGCATCTAGAGGCCCGGCAAATCTCAAATCAGACCCAAGTCCCAACTATGAACTGAGAAGAAAAGGTAAGAGGATCCATGTTAAAACTCCTCCATTTATAATCAGATAGCGTACATGGATTTTGACAGAGATTTACACGGAATTTAGATGCTAACTTATCTGTTCCGATCCATATTAGATTTGCTAGTAAAGGTCGGCTGGGCTATAGTAGACATCAGACAAGCTTAACCGGGAATGCTAGGATGGCTGACCCAAGAAATTTGCACCGAAGATTGTTTGATTGCTAGGTAAAACGACTGATCTCCCTCCCCCCCATCTAAAAAAGAAGTTAGTGCCAAAGGGGAAATTATATGAGATATCTATGTCTTTATATTATTTATACCTCTATAAATATAAAAGACCAAAGCTGAAGATCCAAATAATCTTGGTCATCTAACCATGTTAACCAAACGATCTAGATTGCTCCAATGGTGAGTGCTCGAAATCTTTAGCGTGCAATTAATAGCATACGGAATATCAATATTTTCCGCTAATCACATAATTAACATGCAATTAATATTCTACCAAATATAAACATGTAACTAATATTCTATCAAAAAATATCAACATGCAATTAATATTCTATCAAATGTCAAAATATCAACGTGCATTGCACGTACTCATTTACTAGTTATACAAAAGGAGCAAACCCTACGATCAAAATAGCTCACATTGAAAAATCTTTGCACGATTAAAATCGTGCAAAACATGTATAAAAATAATTTGAATCCAAGAGCCCCTTCTTAGTTGAATGAAACAGTCGTAGAACGAATAAAAAGGTGCAGGTGGAACAAATACAAAAGCTGTTTGGTAAACACTGAAAATCTTAGAAAAACATCAATATAGTACTTCTCTACGCATATACAATATGAATAAAAAAAAATTAGTTGATACTACTTTTGTAAGTAAACGTATAAAACACTAGCGGAACAAGAACGAAAGGCAAACAACATAGCACTAAGAATAAAACAAAATAAACGAAAGCAAAATTACACACAACATTTGTTTTAATTCAAATAACTCACCATAAAAGAAACCACTGTTCAAACATATGACAAAATAGATACTAATGAGCACTCCCAAAAAACCAGATAATAATGATAATACATGAGCGAAACTAGTTCAAAAAATCTAATATTTTGAGCCGCTCACGTCAGAAATTTCCTTGAAATAAGATCTAGCAATACAAATTCTGCAAGAGACATATGCTTCAAGTTACAACAACTCCGCCTAGTGCGCAAACATCGATTGACATACTACATAGATCCAACAATGAATGGTCCAGCTCCACCATCCATATGTTCAAAGAAATCAAGCATGTCCCCGTCCTCCATCTCAAGGCCCACCGGGGTCATATTTCTGCGCACCCGCAAGCCGTCGTAGAGGAAGACGCCGGTGCCATATGTCACGTTGGGCACCTTGTGGTACCACACGTCCATGAGGACCTTGAGCTTGTCGGTCATCCTCATGGTGTGGTGGACCACCTTCTCCTGGCCCACCACCTTGATTGTCAACATTTGGGGCTTCACCGCCGCCTTCGAGTCCACCTTCTCATGGCCGCTGCCGGGCGGCGACATGGCTTCCGTTGTGTACCTGCCTCACTGTATGTGTGCACTTTTGCGTGGTGTCTGTGTAGTTACGTTCCGATGCGTGGAAATCAACGGGTGAGGTGCTTATAAAGGGTATGTACATCTTGAGTCTTAGGTGGTTTGGTCCCCCTTTGATTTCTTCAATCCGATTCGAATCAACTCATATCTGGCGATATGATACGAACAAACAACCCTGTGTGACGGCACGTGGGTGTGGAGGATCATGACATTAATCATGCACCGCTGGCGCATCAACTGAGATTATATGGAGGATTTTATGATCAATGACGGGAGAAACACGTGCGGTGGTTAGCTAAATTTTTGGTTCGGATTTTGTACACCCCGTCCCCTCTGATTGGTCTCACACCCTTGGTACTCACACACAAGGCATATGGAGTGGACATGGATTGCCTACGTCTAGGCTTGCGATCATTGGTGCCACCAGTGCACGTGGCATCCATCGCATGGTGGTGCCCCTGCACCCCTCTCGTGCTTTTGTGTAAAATAAGAATATAGGTGTATGCCGATTCCCTTCCATAAATTCTAAAAACACTAAAGCAAAAAATCAAAAATGGAGGAAATATTTCATCATATCCAAAAATGCACAACATGTGCCAAAATCTAGACCCACCACTAATGCAAAAGTACATGGGAGATAGGGCAATCAATAGTGGCTTAACCAAAGCAGAGCATAGACAAATCTCTCCAATTCATCAGTGAAGGAATCTCCCATGCCTCGGTGGCTTCTTTCAGGATTGATCTGGGGAACCAAGCTGCTGATGATGAATCTCATGCACAAAAACTAGGAAATCAGTTCCATCATTCACAATGAATTACATCCAAATTCTTAATTCTTCATTTTGAACCAATTGTGGAAGACTTCACATCCTGCAATGCGAAACAAATATGATTGCAGGACACACTTCTGAACTCATAAAATGCATATAACGGACAAGAAAACAAGATTAAAAGGAAAACCTCATATTGTGCAGCTGCTACCAAGTCAAAAGCCACATTTGAGAAAAATCTTAATCATTGTTGCATTTAAGAACTCTTTCGATGGTTACCTTTTAAGATAGAGTGTTTGCAACATTGTTTGAAAGAATCATACGCAACAAAAACCAGCAAATTTAACATATATAGGTCATCCTATCACTAAAGTTAATCATAACTTAAAGTAAATCGCACAAGATATAATTATCATGTGCACTTCATTAAATGAATATTGGCAAAAGTAATTTTGCCATTGGCTGATTTTTCTGCCTCATTCCCTCCACAGCCATAGAAAAATGCCAAGCAGCCAAAACTGTATAAACATTCAAAGTCAAAATGATTGCAATTCCTCTGAAAACTTGTGACATACTAATTCTTCTATTTCATTTTTTTGAACCGGCCTTGCTAAAAACTTCCCAACCCGCAATGCAGATGTGATAGACACATCTATGTATTAACTAGATTGAATCCTATTTGATATATGATGTGCAAGAAATTGAATCAAATGGCATCGATGAAAGGATAACAAATTTTGGCATGAAACTTTTATCAAAAGAGGAAGCTTATTTATTTTATAACATATCAAAAGAAGTAATGACCATAAAGTGAAGAACTCTTCGACAATGCAACAGCGAACATTAACATCTTCTCGTTAACGGAGGTTACTTGTAGTTTGATTTCATTCTAATCGCTTCCTGATGATCTAAGACAATCATTACAACTTATACACTATCATCGAAAGATGAAAGAGAGGAGACATTGAATTACTATAGGCCTAAAACACGATGTCGATGTGATTTTCATATGAAGATCAGCCTTAGAAACAAATTTAATGTTGTTTATGAATTTTAGGTGTCATGTAACCAAATTCTTTCCATAGAACCATGGTCCAACACTCGAGATCCCAAATAAAAACAATATAAACATAAATAGGAAACACAGAGGTCGCAAATCTGTAGGCATTTCAAATAAAACAATAATCAATTAGGAGGCCAAAAGAAGCATGTAGAATTGAAAACATTGGATTTAGACGTGAACATATGAAAGACATATGTACTAAAATAGAAAAATAAATGCGATGGAAGGTGTCACAGGGATAGTATTGGAATAGATGAAAAAAATACCAGAAGATGTCAATTTTTCTATTCAATTCAGGTAGATGAGAATGACTTGGTAACTAAGATTTTTTGGCTGTCTCCAGAAATGTGTTGGACTATGCAATATTTAGTGATGTTATATGATTTTTAGCAGTGTGATGTTATATGATTTGACACCACATACATACAAATAGATGATGGGCGTCCGTTTGGTTCGATTGTTGGGGTTAATACTCACAACAAAACTATTCTGTTTGGTGCCACACTTGTTGTGATGGAATTGTTGACACTTTTGGTGGATTTTTGGAACTTTCTAAAAGTAACATTGATATTTGTGACATAACAAATTTATAAGTGCGTCGAACAAACTGTTTGGCAGGTGTGGACTATGTGAAAATGCATGTCTACGAAGGATGTTTTTAAAAAGGAAGGGGACACTGGTGTATAGTGTAGAGGACGCGACTGTTATGATCCCGAGCTCATGTGTGCTCGGGTGAACAGTAAAATAAAAATTTAAAATAAATTCAAAAAATTGTTATTTTTTGTGTGAATCTTTGATAAATGTTCTGTCCGCTTGCAAAATTTTATCACCAGATCACATTCGTGTAAAATGTGGCAAAAACAATTTGATGCTCCAAAATTTTATTTTCAAACGCATTTTGGAGCACTGATTTTGTTTCTTTTTAACTTTTAACACGAATATGATCTGGTGATGAAATTTTACAAGCTATGAGAACATTTGTCAAAGTTTCACACACACGCACACACACAATCGGCAGTTTTAAAAAAAATTGATTTTATTGTTCACCCGAGCTGACATGAGCTCGGTATCATAGCAATACTTTCGATGAATACGCTCCCTACTCAAATGAGCACCACAGAAAGAAGTGAAAATATGAACAATGAATTGAAGAAATACAATAATATAAAATAGGGACAATTACATTATAGCCCTTAACTCGAACCTACAACTCGGATTTACCCTAATTCCCAAGCCTGCTCAAATTAGCCCATGTGACATTAGAAATGTCCTTCCATGCCGTTGTCATGCAATCAAAGGGCTTTGAAGTACGAAATGGTTTCACTTTCTTGGGTAAAAACACTGTTTGCCGTATTCAACAAGTGTGAGGGATTCCCCTTGGGTTATGCCACTGAATCTTCGCCGTGAACGGCTCATCTTTGATTAAATCCTGTCAATGTTTATAGAAGCACCAACGAAACCATTTGTTTTTCTTTCTCAACGTGCAGTTCAGAAACTGCAAATTTCTACTCATCCAACATGAAAGGCTCGTCCAGGTGCATGTGCATGAGATTAGCTCGCGACAGCTGCACGAAGTCCCATTTAAAACCAAGGTTCTAGCTAGTTGCACCATTGCCCATCAAACTTATGAAATGCTGCCACATAATTTTGGCCTTTTTTTGGTGCGATGCACAACATCACTGAAGAATTTCGACGACAAACCACAAGAACATCAACCCCGAGAGGCTTTGGGTGGTTGAGTCTCCTCTGCCTCTTTAAGTTCCCTGGCTAGCAGTGGCCAGCATGCAACGATCGGCTAGGAAAAGTGCCTATATGCAGTAGTAAGTTAACAAAACGGGATCCAAGTAGAAAGAATTTCTGATACAAAAGGCAAAGGTCAGATTGGAGATTCGATGTGGCAAATATCCCCATTTTCCGGGGGAAAACGCCTCAAAAGGATGGTGTACGAGCGCGCCAAAACTCACTTCTCTATGTACTACTCCCTCCGTTCGGAATTACTCGTCCAAGAAATGAATGTATCTAGATGTATTTTAGTTGTAGATACATCCATTTTTGTGACAAGTAATTCCGAACGGAGGAAGTACTAGCTTTGATTCCTGTTGTTTAGTCATCCAGAGGACACCGGCCATGAAGCAGGCAGGACTACCAAAACCATAGAAATCTCAAATCAGACCAAAGTCTCAACTATGAATTGAGAAGTTTGTGATACCATCCATGCAATTATGTACAACCAACATTACGCCAAGAAAAGAAAATACCAATGTTTCCCCCCAATGATGGTACAAAATGACTCCATTTCTGAAGCAGTCAGGCATGCTACAACGGCAGCATCAGATGGCACCGATACAGCCCTGGCAGCAGAACCAGGCCACCAGGATGCCCAGGAACGCGCCGGCGAAACCTGCGATGGGGTGTGCCCTAGCAGCTCCTTGAGCTTCCTTTCGCTGATGGGGTGGCCTTGGAACAGGTCCTCAACGATCTTAGTGAGCACCTGCATCATCATCAATCACAAATCATACATTTCAGGCAGGTAATAGGCAAACAACAGACGCTCATCGGCGGGAAAGATGTAGCCACGATATTTGAAGGATGGGAGGTGCCAAAGCAAAGCAAGTTAGTCACTTGGTTTGTATGTATCCGAAACCAAACGGAGAGAATTAGAGCGTGTCTGGTTGATGCCCTGGCACTGGCAATGCCACTTCAGTGTCATGAACTCAGAATGCGATAATCTACTCACGTACCCGTGACATGCCCGTGGATATAGAGCATTACTCATTATTGCAAGGTGAGGCGTGGTGTATCAACAAAGCAATGGAATGGCAATTTGAGCTGCTAGCTAGTCACTACAGATTTATGAAGAGAAGGACTTCCGTACAACCCCCCCCACCCCACCCCCCCACAATAAGCGTAGAAGGGGTAGTATTGTCCATACTAAATTATGTATTAGTGTACCCGCTGTCCATCGTAGGGCCGGCCGCCCGTGTACGTCGCGCCCCGTACGCCCGCGTCATACGTCGCGCCCCGTGCGGTTCGGTAGTGCAATCGAGGAAAAAACGCCCCACACCGACACCCCATCTACGCGTACGCAACCCTAGCGACATCAACGCCGCCGTCACGACGTCGGGCGGCGTCCATAGTCACCCACGCGGCGTCTCACCGGTGTCGCGTGAAACCGACACCCCATCCCCGCATAGGAAACCCTAGCGGCATCAACGCCGCCGTGGTCCACCGCCGTCATGACGTCGACCCCGACGTGCCCGTCTAGTCGCGAGCGCCGACGGCGTCCCTAGTCACCCACACGCCGTGACGCCGGTGAAACGCCCAACGCTCTCGTGAACGTTCTGTCCTGGTACGCGCCCTCCACGACGTGGGTGGCAGCAACGCATCGGCGTCGACCCCAGGCGAGGACCCCTCGACGGCGCATAGTAGGTTCCCGGGCTCTTTTTTTCTTTTTGATTTGTCCATTGCATTTTTATGCATTTTTGTATGTAAAATGATTCACTACTTAGCTAAATAAGAGAGGAGAGTAGTGACCTCTTAATGACCTCATAATGATTTTGTATGTTTAAATTTGTATGCATGCCACATAGTCATGTCACTATTGACGAATTTACTGTATTCGCGATGATGTTTTGTGAAATGTTGGCATTGATCTCACACCTTATTCTGATGTGCATAGATGGAGCAAATAACCGGATACGCCAGTGATGATTTCGGTAGCGATAATGGATCCTCGTCATTGAATGCGAATCAACCTCCCGGAGACAACTATATGAGTCAGGATGAATCGTACAGTGGTAATGTAAGTGCCTTCAATGTTGACCAAAACATATTGAATACGAATTACTTATTTCACACTTACATGTCCTTTTAAATTTGTACAGCTACATGGCAATGATGACGATGAGGAATATGATATAGATGAACAGTTTTATGCAGATAGTGTGAGCCAGGTATGTTGAAAAAATTGTAGAGAAATGATTGACATTAAAATTGTATGAACACTTATGTTACTTTACATGTGCACAGATAAATGCTAATGGTGACAATGAGCGTAATAATATAGATGATGACAATGCCGAGAGCGAGGTCGATGCATCTGTAGTGGGAGCGGTAGCCAAGTAAGTTATTTACATTATTTATGGTTAGTAACAATACAAGATCAGATTGACATGCAAGGTTATATGTCATATTTTGCAGGGAGGTGTTGATGGTCCTAGCGGGAACGATGAGCATAGTGATGATGATCAGTTTGACCTTGACATGTGCTATGATGAATATCAGCAAGAGTCACTTGATAGGCATTGGGCAGTTATGGTAAAGACATTCAGGTCATTAGACGAGGTGTACACGTTCTACAACAAGCACGCGAGAGAACGTGGGTTCAGCATCAGGAAGGACTCGCTAAAATTCTCGAAGGATCACACAAGGACTCCGCGCATGAGGAGGTATCTCTGTTCCGCCGCAGGAAAACGACATGCCAAGTTCTGTACCATGTAAGGCCGGGCCCGCAGGCTTAGACCGGAGAGTCGATTCTTATGCAAAGCCCATTTGACGGTTAAGCTTGATAAAAAGCTCAATCTTTGGTATGTCAGCAGTTTCTTCGATGATCACAGCCACACTCTTGCACAACCGGACGATGTCCCTTTCCTCCGATCTCATAATCAGATCAAAGCATTTGAGAGAGTTGAGATCTTAGCTATGGCTGGAGCTGGGATAAGAAAACATATCATTTTTGACAACATCTTAGCAGGTATGGGTCGTATGCAAAGTCACCGTTTCAAAGGACAAAGCTGTATAACATGTGCTATAGGGAGAAGATGAAATTGCTTGCACAAGGTGATGCTGATACTGCCATAGGAATCATGTTGACCAGAAAGGACAGAGATCCAGACTTCTTCTTTGAGCACATGGTTGACGCTGATGGCAGGCTCCAAAACCTTTTCTGGTGTGATTCGCAGTCACGCCGGGATTACCTAGACTATGGTGATGTTGTTGTGTTCGACAGCACATACAAGATGAACAGGTATGGAATGTCGTTCATCCCTTTTGTGGGTCTGAACAACCACTGTTGCACTACAGTATTCGCCTGCGCCATTGTTTCAGACGAGACTGAGGCTACATATGTTTGGTTGCTTAACACGTTCTTGAAAGCTAACTGTCAGAAGAGGCCCAAATCTGTAATTACCGATGGAGATGCAGCGATGGTAAGGGCTATCAGGAAGGTGCTTTCTGACGTGTGGCATCGTCTATGTTCATGGCATATTGAAAAGAATATGCAGAAACACCTCAACCACAAGTCATTGAAGGAGTTTATGGCATTATTGTACTATGCCACTACACATAAGGTGTTTGAGGAGAGATGGGCCGTGTTTGTGCGCAAATGGCAGATGCAGAAAACGAAAACATGGCTCCATAGGATGTACAGGAAGAGGACGCTTTGGGCTGCATCATATTTGTCTGGTGGGTTTTTCCTTGGTATGCGCAGTAATCAGAGGAGTGATAGTCTGAACTCCAGCCTGCACCTTCATCTTGACTATGGTATGACGATCGTTGACATGATTGTACACTACGAGAATTGTATTGTTCGCCTCCGTGAGAATGAAGCTTATGATGACTACACGGCCTCACAGACTCTTCTAGTAACAGTCACTGAGTGTCAGGCCATTGAGTCGTATGCTGCGAAAGCATTCACGCAGGCAAACTTTTATATGTTGCAACAAGATATGAAGAAGGTACAGGAGCTTGAGGTAATTGATAGACTGACAGGGACTGATAGTCAGAGATTTGTGGTTGCGTGGAAGAATAACAGGGATCACAGATTTAATGTGGACTATACGCCAGGTAACTCCGCAGAAACTATAAAGTGCAGTTGCCGAAGTATGACACGCAAAGGGCTTCCTTGCAAGCATATTATTCATGTTTTGAATGCACTGAACTTACCTGTGATACCCAAGTGTTGTGTCCTACGAAGATTCTCAAAAAAGCACAAGCCGGACTGCCCGTGAAGCACACCAGCGATTTGTTTGCGTGGGGTTGGTCCAGTGGTGAGGACAGAGCTAGATATAGTGAGTTGACCATCAAATCTTCAGAAGCATGTCATGTCGCATGCATTAATCCTTTCTTATTTGACAAGTTGATGGCAGCTCTCGATGATATTATAGCGAATAAGGACATACAAGGAAATGAAGATGATAGTCAAAGAAGCTTCGTGAACAATAATCCATTTGAGCCTAACCGAGACCATATTCTGGTTCGTGATCCAGTAAAGGTTTCCACCAAGGGCGCACCTAAGAAAAACAGTAGAGGTCGCGGTAAGGGTGGCCCAGATGTGACAAAAAATGAGAGGCCTAAAGCATTTGATAAGAAATCTGGACGAAAATGTAGCATATGCAGCGCCTCAGGTCATAACAGGAGCACATGCAGCAAAAATGAAGAGTATGTCTATTATTTGTGTATGTTAGTTTTGCTGTTTCATTTACGGTACATTGATTCTCATAGTTTTTGTATGCAGCAACTGGGCTTGAAGACAAAAGTGACGACGGTGCATCTGTTTTACTGCTTCCATTTATATGTAACTGTACGTCTTTTTGCTTTGTTTATATTAGTTTCGTTGATTCATCTACCGTACATTGATTCTCACAATTTTTTTATTTATTCTATGCAACAACTTGGCTTGAAGACTCAAGTGAAGAAAATACAAGTGTTTTACCTCTTCCATTTATGTTCGTGTTGAGTATTTTATATGTGTGAAACAAGATTATTTCCTACAGACCGTTCTCATTTGAGACTTGTTATTTTCTGTCCACTACAATAAAATTACTGTGGTGACAATTGTTATGTTGAGACATCATTGTTGTTGATATAAATATTCATTATTCATTGTTTATATGATGAATTATGCATGTATTTACTATATATTCATTGTTTATATTATGAATTCTGCATGTACTTACTAGTCCCGTCGACTGTCAACTATATTTAAATAAGAGAAGTACTGTGCGAATTGTTGTTGAAAAAAAAGGAAAAACATGCCCACCCGTCTCCACGGCGTGTCTTAATGAGACCATCGTTATCAAGCCCAGCGGGCGACTACAACCGGCGTTTCGGAGCACGCCATGGAAACCAGGCGCAACAGGGCAGAATCGACAGGGTACATCGACGGGGTAATAGACGAGAGGAGTTCAATGTGGCGACGGGAGCTCTGTATATAAATTGGTCGTCGTCGCATTCGGCCGGTGAGGTGGGACTAAACTGAATAATAGTTTTCGTCGCGCGTCGTCTCAGCGGGGGTAACTGGGCCGGCCCACGGCGCGTCGAGCCGTTCAGAAGTCTGCGCCGTCCATTGCCTCTTTGGGCCGGCCCACGTCGCGTCTGGCTGTGTCCACGTCGCCCCGCGGCCGACGCAAGTTTAGTCCCACCTCGCCGGCCGAAGGGGACGACGACCAGCTTATATACTCAGCTCCCGTCGGCACATTGAACTCCTCTGTTACTACCCCGTCGATGGACCGCGTCGATGCTGCTCTGTAGGGCCTAGTTTGCACGCTGTGTTCTGAAACGCCTGTCGTAGTCGTCCGGTGGTCTTGATAACGACGTGCTTACTAAGACACACCGTGGACGGGCGGGCAATTTTTTACCTAAAATATTTTTTAAGCTTTTCTAAACTAAACTAACACACAGTGTGCTGTAAACTAACTTTGTGCTAACAAAGTAACACGCAGTGTGCTGCCATAGTTTAGTGTATAAAAACTTAACGACAACACGGTTACATATATGTAAATCTAAACATTACGTTTATTTTTTGTAAATTTTTTTTGTATTTATAAATAAAATCGTCGCGTTTTTTTTAATAATGCGTTACCATAGTTTACAACTATTCGGAAACAAAAAAATCATGTAACTAAAAAAAGACTGATTATATAATATCTATGAAACACAATATCATGTGGTCATAAAAACGTAATTAAGTGTATAATCTTTTAGGAACAAAATAGTGGCAAAATAAATAAATATGTCTATTACATAAAATTTATAAGCAAGTGCGCAAAGCGTTTGGAAAATATAGTCCTCTAGTACCACCCAATCACATGCAAAACTCCTCCGTGCCGCATCTATTTCTTCTTCTTTGATATTCGAATAACTTTGTTTTTCATTTCATCAAGCTTGTTTCTTTCCGAAAAGATAAGTTGCGCAATCATTACCTCTCTCGAATCATTAATTGACCTATGAAAAAAAGTGATATTAGCACAGCGTTCATAGTACATCGTAGTACAAACATGACTTGCGTACCTGTGAAAATAAGCCTGTCCATTTGTCACCATCCCAATATTGAAAGCATCGAAGGAGAAATATTCCACACGAATTCCTAGTGCATACAATTTATGAAGATTAAATATCTATTGTACATACAGGACCGACATGCTGTCAAAGTAATAACTGACCCATCATGTTGTTTTGGCATGTCATACGTTTCAATAGGCCAATTGGAAACATCCGGATAATTCACAATTCCGGTTGTTTGCTTCTTGGATATCTTCTCCTAGTTGTTTTCTCTAAAGATATAATAAAAATGGTGGAAAGAATGTCATTCAGTGTACTAAAAAAACCAATGTTACCAAATGCACATTTGAAAGTTAAACCTACCAGGTCCTCAATGAGTTCTCTAGTAACACTGTCAAGTTTTCCGTTCATCAACGAGTCAAGAACCTGAAACTCTCTCTTCCCGCGATGCATGACGACAGTAATCCAGTGATTGTTCTGCTTGTTTAGAGGAATGTAAGTCTGCATCACAAGGACCATAAAACACAATCAGCACATACTATCGTATGTATGTACCATGTAACCAATCAAACTTACCTTTGATTTTTGAAATACTCGTCCTCACATCTATTCACGGGTCCATTACTATGCGACTCTGCTTCATAATCGTTACCGGTGGTCTTCTTTCCGGGTCTAATGTGAAGCAACCAATGTATCCTCCAAGTTGTCAACATGAAACGATCATCACTAACTTTGTCGACCAAATATGATGAGTATGCATTAATTACCTATAAATAATGTGTCAGATTTAACAATGGTGTTTTCGAATCAATTGTAAAACAATATATGAAATTAACTTACATCTCCACTTAGCCACTCATGGTTAATAATCTGACAAGCTCTCCGCACAGTCAGACTTTCTTCCAAGCCATCATTGAAAATTTCTGTTTTGGCATGTTTTTGTGAATGCTCATGCGCGCGCACGTACTTGATGGACGCTTTCACCACATCATACTCATCACTAGATTTGTTAACACCACCATTTTGGAACAACTCTGTAACGCACAACTCAAATAATTATAAACGCAAATATATAAATAATTATTACGCAAGAACAATTAGAAACACAAAAAACTTACTTCCTTTCGCAGAACATTTTGCACGCTTGTTCGGTTTAGGGACACACATAAGGAGACTTGACATGTTGTGACCCTTTGCGCTTGCTCCTGCCAGTAACCTCCTCCACTTCCTCTTGTACTCCTTGAGAACCAAGCGATGCATGCGATGCGGTTTCGTCCGTCCCTAAAGATGTGGCAGCTTTTTCATCTAATACTTCTGGTACTTGGATAGGATCATCCATATCACCCTTGAAACTATCACAGTACTCAGGTGTGCAGTAAAAAGGTGTGTTTCCACGAGAAGTTACATCACCGTCGTCATCATCCTTTTGCAAATTCATTTTGGAAGGTGTGCGGAACCGGTCTGAATCATCTTTTTGATATACAAACTCTTTTTTCGGACGTCCACCGTTTGAATACTCATTAATGCCTCCGTACAGATTCTCTTTGTCTTCATCCAGGTTACTGGGTTTGTAGAAGACGCCGGTTTTGTTCAGTTTCTTAATCATCCTCTGCAAGAAAACATTTCATCTTAGTTCTTCAATTCAGTGATGGATATTAAAGTGACGTGCTCAAGTGTTACCTGTGCGCATAACTCTGGCAAACGAAGTAGTTCCTTCCGAAGCTCATTCATCTCACTCAAAATCCGGTCCATAGTAGGCTTTTGGCTCGAAGCCTCTGAGGTACTGCCCTCTTTCCTCGTTCCAGTAACGTTAGACTTTTTGCTACTAGCTTTCTTGGTTTTTTGAGCTTCTTCTTATGGAATTTTTTTCAGCCTATACTCCTCTGTAATGTTGTCATCGATCTACAAATGCAACAAGAGAATTATACATACAAACCATACGCACACTTAACTTTCTTTCATAAATGTAAAAAAACATGATTACTAGGATTACCATCCCAACACCACGACCATATTCATAGTCGTATTTGTCTCTTCTCACAGCCATATCTTCCATCCAGTTCCTCATCAGCGGGCTCAACAATGCCAACGGATCATATTTTGGACCGGTGATTGGTTGCACCTTCTCCCAGTATAGGTACTGCAAAACACATAAACTAATTAAATTACATGTTTTTCCATGACATTTTCTAAGAAAAGTGTTCAAATTAATAAATACAACGTACTTGCCAAAGGGCGAGGTTCCCCTGGGGCCACTGCCTAACATGGCCGTCCTGCAGAAGCTTACCAATCTCCGACAAACAGAATCGTGAAGTGAATGCATTCCAGTTGAACTTCCTTATCAACTTAATATTTTGCACTAAAGCATAGTATTTTTTTTCGGAACGTATTCATGAGACACTGGTGCAATTATAGTTCCTAAAAGAACTAGAAATGTCATCCGAATGAAGTCATCATCAGTGCTATTGTTCCTCACAATCTTTTCTATGAGATCATCAATCATGATCTTACCATTTTTCTTGCTAACAAAACTAACTGGTATTTTTTGGTTGCTTTTTCTCCTTCAGTACTAATAAACCCACAAACATCCACTCCATTGTTTTTCCAACCAAAAATGGAGTACACATCATCAGGCCTTAGTGAAATAATACCTTTACTTCCAGCAGTACTTCCAGAACTCTCTTCAACCATAAATTTTTTGCTACTCGGATTGTAACCTTGGAGTAAAAAGTGAAGCAAAAAATCACGCATCTTTATCGATGGTATTCTAAACATGCCCTGCATATCCGTTTCATAAAACCGGAATTTCTGACTGGGTGACAGTTTATCAACTAGGCTAACCCACTTTTGAACAGAACATGGAATCACACCGTCGATATTCATACTGCATCAAATAGATTTTTGTCACATACCATCATACTGCTATGAGCCACGTTGTATAAAGCAACTCGAAAAAAAACTTACACAACGGCGACGATGGGAGAGGCACCGGCAGCGTATAGAGGGCGACGGGTCAGGGGACGCAAGCCGGCGCGGGTGCACGGACGGTGTTTGGATGGTGGGGCGATGGTGGGAGGGGCATCGACACCGTTTTGGAGTGTGGGGCGATGGGCGGCGTACGTCGGCAGCACATTCAGATCGTGGGGCGGCGAGACGGGTTGTACGTACAAGAAAAATTTGCATGCCCTCAGCTAACGACATCGCCCGAGCGCTGATTGCGGCGTCGTTGTTAGTGGGACGGCCCCATGCACGCATGCGCGTCGGTTAGCGAGACGGCCGGCGTTTTTTTTACAGGGCCTCTTTTATTTTAACTAAATAAAGTAGGCACATTATCAAAAAAATTACCTTAACCAATTTTTTTAACGTAGCCAAACATGCCCATATTTTTAACTTAATCAAATAGGCTATTTTTTAACTTAGCAAACGTGTCCATTTTTTTCCACGTGCTAAAGTGTCCTAGGAGGGCATGCACGCAAAAATTCGTCCCGTTTCGAGTCCGTATGAATTTTCTACGATTTTCCGGGCCGAAAACCCCGAAAATGCTGCCCGAACGTGACGCAACGTGCGTTCGTTGTCGGATTTCGTTCATTTTGTCCGTGGGGCCCGGGTGGGGCGCCACACGCACTCGCAAA
Source organism: Triticum aestivum (assembly GCF_018294505.1). Classification (NCBI taxonomy): domain Eukaryota; kingdom Viridiplantae; phylum Streptophyta; class Magnoliopsida; order Poales; family Poaceae; genus Triticum; species Triticum aestivum. The sequence goes on along the minus strand of NC_057795.1, from coordinate 606,881,500 downwards.
AGTTGGGTGCAATCCGTCAGACCGCTCAGGTACTTGCTGTGGAAGGGGGTGGTTTCGGTATGGCCGGAGGGGACCCTCATCGTATGTCTCCGCTTTGCATCCGCCAAACGTGCCCATTTTTTTGCATGTGCTACAGTGCGCTATGAGGGCACGCATGCAAAAATTCGTCCTGTTTCGAGTCCGTATGGATTTTCTACGATTTTCCGGGCCGAAAACCCCGAAAATTCGTACATTTTGGCCGTCGGGTGTCCGGGTGGGGCACCATATGCGCTCGCAAAAGTTGGGTGCAATCCGTCAGACCGCTCAGGTACTTGTTGTGGAAGGGGGTGGTTTCGGTATGGCCAGAGCGGACCCTCGGTCGCATGTCTCTGCTTTGCATCTGCCAAACGTGCCCATTTTTTTGCACATGCTACTGTGCCCTATGAGGGCATGCACACCAAAATTCGTCCCGTTTCGAGTCCGTATGGATTTTCTATGATTTCCGGGCCAAAAACCCCAAAAATGCTGCCCGGACGTGACACAACGTGCGTTCGTTGTCGAATTTCGTTCATTTTGGTCGTGGGGTGCCCGAGTGGGGCGCCACACGCGCTCGCAAAAGTTGGGTGCAATCCGTCAGACCGCTCAGGTACTTGCTGTGGAAGGGGGTGGTTTCGGTATGGCCGGAGGGGACCCTAGGTCGCATGTCTCCGCTTTGCATCCGCCAAACGTGCCCATTTTTTTGCACGTGCTACAGTGCCCTATGAGGGCACGCACGCAAAAATTCGTCCCGTTTCGAGTCCGTATGGATTTTCTACGATTTACCGGGCCGAAAACCCCGAAAATGCTGCCCGGACGTGACGCAACGTGCATTCGTTGTCGGATTTCATTCATTTTGGCCGTGGGGTGCCCGGGTGGGGCGCCACACGTGCTCGCAAAAGTTGGGTGCAATCCGTCAGGCCGCTCAGGTACTTGCTGTCGGTATGGCCGGAGGGGACCCTCGGTCGCATGTCTCCGCTTTGCATCCGCCAAACGTGCCCATTTTTTTTGCACGTGCTACAGTGCCCTATGAGGGCACGCACGCAAAATTCGTCCCGTTTCGAGTCCGTATGGATTTTTTATGATTTTCCGGTCCGAAAACCCCGAAAATGCTGCCCGGACGTGACGCAACATGCGTTTGTTGTCGGATTTCGTTCATTTTGGCCGTGGGGTACCCGGGTGGGGCGCCACACGCGCTCGCAAAAGTTGGGTACAATCCGTCAGACCGCTCTGGTACTTGCTGTGGAAGGGGGTGGTTTCGGTATGGCCGGAGGGGACCCTCGGTCGCATGTCCCCGCTTTGCATCTGCCAAACGTGCCCATTTTTTTCCATGTGCTACAGTGCCCTAGGAGGGCACGCACGGAAAAATTCGTCCCGTTTCGAGTCCGTATGGATTTTCTATGATTTTCCGGGCCGAAAACCCCGAAAATGCTGCCCGGACGTGACGCAACGTGCGTTCATTGTCGGATTTCATTCATTTTGGCCGTGGGGTGCCCGGGTGGGGCGCCACACGTGCTCGCAAAAGTTGGGTGCAATCCGTCAGACCGCTCAGGTACTTGCTGTGGAAGGGGGTGGTTTCGGTATGGCCGGAGGGGACCCTCGTCGCATGTCTCCGCTTTGCATCCGCCAAAACGTGCCCATTTTTTTCCACGTGCTACAGTGCCTAGAGGGCACGCACGCAAAAATTCGTCCCGTTTCGAGTCCGTATGGATTTTCTAACGATTTTCCGGCCGAAAACCCCGAAAAATTTCGTACATTTTGGCGTGGGGTGCCCGGGTGGGGCCCACACGCGCTCGCAAAAGTTGGGTGCAATCCGTCAGACCGCTCAGGTACTTGCTGTGGAAGGGGGTGGTTTCGGTATGGCCGGAGGGGACCCTCGGTCGCATGTCTCCGCTTTGCATCCGCCAAACGTGCCCATTTTTTTGCACGTGCTACAGTGCCCTAGAGGGCACGCACGCAAAAAATTCGTCCCGTTTCGAGTCCGTATGGATTTTCTACGATTTTCCGGGCCGAAAACCCCGAAAATGCTGCCCGGACGTGACGCAACGTGCGTTCGTTGTCGGATTTTGTTCATTTTGGCCGTGGGGTGCCGGGTGGGGCGCCACACGCGCTCGCAAAAGTTGGGTGCAATCCGTCAGACCGCTCAGGTACTTGCTGTGGAAGGGGGTGGTTTCGGTATGGCCGGAGGGGACCCTCGGTCGCATGTCTCCGCTTTGCATCCGCCAAACGTGCCCATTTTTTTGCACGTGCTACAGTGCCCTAGAGGGCACGCACGCAAAAATTCGTCCCGTTTCGAGTCCGTATGGATTTTCTACGATTTTCCGGGCCGAAAACCCCGAAAATGCTGCCCGGACGTGACGCAACGTGCGTTCATTGTCGGATTTCGTTCATTTTGGCCGTGGGGTGCCCGGGTGGGGCGCCACACGCGCTCGCAAAAGTTGGGTGCAATCCGTCAGACCGCTCAGGTACTTGCTGTCGGTATGGCCGGAGGGGACCCTCGGTCGCATGTCTCCGCTTTGCATCCGCCAAACGTGCCCATTTTTTTTCACGTGCTACAGTGCCCTAGGAGGGCACGCACGCAAAAATTCGTCCCGTTTCGAGTCCGTATGGATTTTCTACGATTTTCCGGGCCGAAAACCCCGAAAATGCTGCCCGGACGTGACGCAACGTGCGTTCGTTGTCGGATTTCGTTCATTTTGGCCGTGGGGTGCCCGGGTGGGGCGCCACACGCGCTCGCAAAAGTTGGGTGCAATCCGTCAGACCGCTCAGGTACTTGCTGTGGAAGGGGGTGGTTTCGGTATGGCCGGAGGGGACCCTCGGTCGCATGTCTCCGCTTTGCATCCGCCAAACGTGCCATTTTTTTGCACGTGCTACAGTGCCCTAGGAGGGCACGCACGCAAAAATTCGTCCCGTTTCGAGTCCGTATGGATTTTCTACGATTTTCCGGGCCGAAAACCCCGAAAATGCTGCCCGGACGTGACGCAACGTGCGTTCGTTGTCGGATTTCATTCATTTTGGCCGTGGGGCCCGGGTGGGGCGCCACACGCACTCACAAAAGTTGGGTGCAATCCGTCAGACCGCTCAGGTACTTGCTGTGGAGGGGTGTTTCGTTATATGGCCGGAGGGACCCTCGTCGCATGTCTCCGCTTTGCACCGCCAAACGTGCCCATTTTTTTGCATGTGCTACAGTGCGCTATGAGGGCACGCATGCAAAAATTCGTCCCGTTTCGAGTCCGTATGGATTTTCGATGATTTTCCAGGCCGAAAACCCCGAAAATTCGTACATTTTGGCCGTGGGGTGTCCGGGTGGGCACCATATGCGCTCGCAAAAGTTGGGTGCAATCCGTCAGACCGCTCAGGGTACTTGTTGTGGAAGGGGGTGGTTTCGGTATGGCCGGAGGGGACCCTCGGTCGCATGTCTCCGCTTTGCATCTGCCAAACGTGCCCATTTTTTTGCACGTGCTACAGTGCCCTATGAGGGCACGCACACAAAATTCGTCCCGTTTCGAGTCTGTATGGATTTTCTACGATTTCCGGCCGAAAAACCCCCAAAAATGCTGCCCGGACATGACGCAACGTGCGGTTCGTTGTGGATTCGTTCATTTTGGTCGTGGGGTGGCCCGAGTGGGGCACACACGCGCTCGCAAAAGTCGGGTGCAATCGTCAGACCGCTCAGGTACTTGCTGTGGAAGGGGGTGGTTCGGTATGGCCGGAGGGGACCCTAGGTCGCATGTCTCCGCTTTGCATCCGCCAAACTGCCCATTTTTTTTGCACGTGCTACAGTGCCCTATGAGGACGCACGCAAAAATTCGTCCCGTTTCGAGTCCGTATGGATTTCTACGATTTACCGGGCCGAAAACCCCAAAAATGCTGCCGGACGTGACGCAACGTGCATTCGTTGTCGGATTTCGTTCATTTTGGCCATGGGGTGCCCGGGGGGGCACCACACGTGCTGCAAAAGTTGGGTGCAATCGTCAGACCGCTCTAGGTACTTGTTGTCGGTATGGCCGGAGGGGACCCTCGGTCGCATGTCTCCGCTTTGCATCCGCCAAACGTGCCCATTTTTTTGCACGTGCTACAGTGCCCTATGAGGGCACGCACGCAAAATTCGTCCCGTTTCGAGTCCGTATGGATTTTTTATGATTTTCCGGTCCGAAAACCCCGAAAATGCTGCCCGGACGTGACGCAACATGCGTTTGTTGTCGGATTTCGTTCATTTTGGCCGTGGGGTACCCGGGTGGGGCGCCACACGCGCTCGCAAAAGTTGGGTACAATCCGTCAGACCGCTCTGGTACTTGCTGTGGAAGGGGGTGGTTTCGGTATGGCCGGAGGGACCCTCGGTCGCATGTCTCCGCTTTGCATCCGCCAAACGTGCCCATTTTTTCCATGTGCTACAGTGCCCTAGGAGGGCACGCACGGAAAAATTCGTCCCGTTTCGAGTCCGTATGGATTTTCTATGATTTTCCGGGCCGAAAACCCCGAAAATGTTGCCCGGATGTGACGCAACGTGCGTTCATTGTCGGATTTCATTCATTTTGGCCGTGGGGTGCCCGGGTGGGGCGCCACATGTGCTCGCAAAAGTTGGGTGCAATCCGTCAGACCGCTCAGGTACTTGCTGTGGAAGGGGGTGGTTTCGGTATGGCCGGAGGGGACCCTCGGTCGCATGTCTCCCCTTTGCATCCGCCAAACGTGCCCATTTTTTTCCACATGCTACAGTGCCCTAGGAGGGCACGCACGAAAAAATTCGTCCCGTTTCGAGTCCGTATGGATTTTCTACGATTTTTCGGGCCGAAAATGCTGCCCGGACGTGACGCAACGTGCGTTCGTTGTCAGATTTTGTTCATTTTGGCCGTGGGGTGCCCGGGTGGGGCACTACATGCGCTCGCAAAAGTTGGGTGCTATCTGTCAGACCGCTCAGGTACTTGCTCTGGAAGGGGGTGGTTTCGGTATGGCCGGAGGGGACCCTCGGTCGCATGTCTCCGCTTTGCATCCACCAAACATGCCCATTTTTTTTGCACGTGCTACAGTGCCCTATGAGGGCACGCACGCAAAAATTCATCCCGTTTCGAGTCCGTATGGATTTTCTATGATTTTTCGGGCCGAAAACCCCGAAAATGCTGCCCGGACGTGACGCAACGTGCGTTCGTTGTCGGATTTCGTTCATTTTGGCCGTGGGGTGCCCGGGTGGGGGCGCCACACGCGCTTGCAAAAGTTGGGTGCAATCTGTTAGACCGCTCAGGTACTTGCTGTGGAAGGGGGTGGTTTCGGTACGGCCGGAGGTTTACAAATATTTAAAAATATTTCAGAAAATTCATAAATGTTAATGAATTTAAAACTATTTCAGATAATGTTAATGAATTCAAAAATTCTCGGATTCATAAATATTAATGAACTATAAATATTCTCTGGTTCATAAATTTAAAGAACGACAAAGCTAAAATCCTGTCGTGCTGGGTTTTGCAACAGATCCGCACGATGTGGATTGCCTCCATTCTCGATCAAACGGCGCTGGCGATCTTTTCGCGTTGCACTTTCCCGAAGTCATCGCTATAATCCCGCGCCATTAATGGACTTCCCGTATTAAACGGATCGTGATTGGCCCGCTTGACAGAATCGCACGCGAGGCCCAACTGCCGCCTACTATTTTTTCTCTCTCGAAAATCTTTGGTGCAAAAAATAAATAAAAGTGCTTGGTGTGGGAATCGAACCAAGCACCTCCCAACCTTATACCGACCGCGCTTGCCATCTCACCACCTATTAGTTGTTGGCTAAAAGAAGGCAACAAGATATTTGAACCTTTTTACTACTATATGAGCAAAAAATGCAATTTTTCTAGTTCTTTTCTTGGATTTCCGTGATAACTCACATACAATCATCATGATATCTAGTTTCATGATGATTTTTTACCAACTCGTCTCGAGTTGATCACACCGTGGTAATTTTCTCACGTCAGGAAGGGAGGGTGGGGGGTTGATGTCGATTATTTTTGTGTGAATAGCATGGTAACTCACACATCATACACCTGATAATTTATGTAACCCAGTCCTGATAACTTTGGCATGGTGTGTGTGTGGGGGGGTGATGAAATATACCACCATTCACTTTTGTGTGAATAACATGATAACTCACACATCGCAGGCCTAATAACTTATATACCCTGGTGCTGATAGCTTTGGCATGGGTGTGTGTGTGGGGGGGGAGGGGGTTGATGAAATATACCACATACCGTTAACTTTTTGTGTCAATAACATGATAACTCATACATCACACACCTGATAACTTACGTATCCCGGTCCTGATAACTTTAGCATGGGGTGTGTGTATGTGCGGGGGGGGGGGGGGTGATGAAATATCCCATTGGTAACTTTTATCTAAATAGCATGGTAACTCACATATCGCGTACCTGATAACTTATGTACCCCGGTCCTGATAACTTTGGCATGGGGTGTGTGTGTGTGTGGGAGGGGGGGGGAGTTGATGAAATAAACCACCGTTAGAAGGTCTATGCCCCGGTAATATCTGTGTAAACAATATGATAACATACGTAGCTCATGTGTGATAACTTACTTAGCCGTGGAGTGGTAACTTTTGATCTGAAATAAAAGTCATCAGAACATATCAACATAGGATCTAGTTTCTATGCCCTCTTCGCGGCGTGTTTTTTATGTAAAAACGATTTTTGGATCGGACTGAAGGTTTGAGCTACAAAACATTTTGAAGATTCAAAATAAGGGGGAATCAAGGATGACATCAACATTTCGGTCTTCTAGTTCATTTGCATGTGGGAGAATTGGAGGACCAGTTTTTATGGCTAGGTATTTTCTATGTAAATAAGATGGTAATTTATGTATCATAGACGTGATAACTTACTTAGTCTGGTTCTGCTAACATTTTACGTGAAAAAAATTCATCGAACGATACCAACATGGGATCTAATTTCGGTCGTCTCGTCGAGACGAGTCTTTTATGTCAAAACAGTTTTTTGATCGGAGCTACAGTTTGATCTATAAAACATTTTGAATTTAGAAATTTATAAGAATCTTTGCTGACATCAGCAATTTCGTCCTATATGCATGCTTGTATATGAGAATTCAACACATGCACGTGAAAGCTTCTTGGTAATCACAAAAGATCAACAAATAAAATAGAAATGCTAAGTGATTAAGCGTGGCATGCGCATGCATGCATGTACACTGGGCGTTCGGATCTGTTCCTTCAAAACAGAACGATCGGACGTTAGTCCAATCCTTGATGAAATATACTCTCGATAACTTCTGTGTAAATATGATGATAGTTTACGCATCACTGTCCTGATAACTTTTATTAAAATAACATGATAACTCATACATTGTAGACATGATAAATTATGTACCCAGTCCTGGTAACTTTGTCGGTGGGGATAGGGGTGGGGGGAGTCGTTGAAACATACCATGGTAACTTTCATGCAAATAACATGATAAATCACACATCGTAGACATGATAAATTATGTACCCAGTCCTGGTAACTTTGTCGGTGGGGGTAGGGGTGGGAGGAGTTGTTGAACCATACAACGATAACTCTTACGCAAATAACATGATAACTGACACATCGCAGGCTTGATAACTTATGTACCCGATCCTGGTAATATGGCGACTGTGACGAGGGGAGGTGATGCCCCGCTAATTTCTGTGTAAATAACATGGTAATAGAAACATACAAAATTGATAACTCCCATACAAACGCCACTGTAAATTTTGACCTGAAACTTTTTTGTTGAAAAACATACACCCGATAATTTCTGTGTAAATAACATGATGATGTATCATCGCAGACTTGATAACTAATATTTTTACGTTTAAACACCATGGTGTCTTTCATCCAAGGGAAAAAAGGTTTTGAAACATTTCACCGGTAATTTCTATGTTAAATTACCATACTTTCCCATGCTTTTAACCTTCTCGTACTGTAGTTACCAGCCTTATGACCATAGTTATCACGCTGGTCATTGCCAAAGTTACCAAGCCAAACTTTATTTTTTCTTTTGATATGGCAGAAATAAGAAAGGTTCAACTAACATTGTCATTCTACAATAGACAACAACAAGAGGTGGCTTAGTTGGTTATTAGGCTTGATATAGGTATTACATAGACCTGGGTTCGAATCCTCTTTCAAGCACTTTTATTTTCTTTTCATATTATGCAGCGAAAAACCAGAAAAAACCACTAGCAATTTACTACGGTTTTTGAGAGAAGGTAAAAAAATCAGTGGAAGCGGGAGGAACGACGCAGCGGGACGAGCGGAAGGATCTATCCAAGGTCGTGCGGATCTGTTGCTAACCACCAGTCGACTCGTGGTTAGCACAGTCCTTTAAAGAATTTAAAAATATTTCAGAAAGTGTTAATGAATTTAAAAATTCTCGTATTCATATATGTTAATGAATTTAAAAATATTCTCTGATTCATACATGTTAATGAATTTAATAATATTTCAGAAAATGTTAATGACTTAAAATATCTCACCTTTTTAAAAAAATCTTATTTATTTGTTATATTTTTTATTTCAAAATTTCAATTTTTTCATCCGCCGGCTTTACTATATGCACATATTTTAACAAAATCTGAACATTTCTAAAACACTTTATAAACATTTAGATACACTTTTGATTTTTTATTCAGTTTTCAATATTTATGTGTTTTCATGTTTTTTTTATTCTACAATTTTTTGATTATTGCATACCTTATTTTGTGCTATGTATATTCGATGGAAATTTTTTAAATATATTGTGAACATTTTTATGCATTGGTCGGAAAATTTACAAATTTTCTCAAAAGAAGCGTTCAATATTTAGCTAATTTTTTTAACAAACTTTGAAGAAAAATTAAAACAAGATTCGAACAAACTAGATTGAACATAGAGATATTTTACATAGTCCATTCAACAATACCGAAACGAAACGAGTTTATCCAAACCTAAATGATACATGGTTCATAGTTTGAACATTTTTTTTAAAAACTACTACTCCTCCTCGTCGCTAGCCAACAGATCGATGACCTCCGCCTCGCCGTCACCCCCGCCGCCGTCGTCGTCGTCGCAGACCTGGGCTAACCGCTCCTAGTCGATGACGTCGTCGTTCGACAACTCCAACGCCTCCGCCTCCGCCTCCGCCTGCGGGACCACTGGCGGAATCGCCGCCGCCGCCTGGATCGCTGCCGCCTGCTCGGCGGCCTCCCTCGCAGCCGTCACCACCTCTGCAGCCGCCGCTGCAACCGCTGAACCAACTGCTCCCGCATATCGTCGGGATCGCCGTCCTCCCAAAGAACCAACTGCTCCGGCGGCAGTTCCACCTCCGGCGGGGCAGGGGGATCGACGGGCGCCGGCGCACATGGTGGAGGGGCCCGACGGCCGCGCGCTACTGGACTGGGGCGCGGGACAAGAAGGCAGCGGCGGTCTCCGATGAGGTCTGGCGTGACGCCGGACTCCGCCAGCCGGTACACGTCGATGATGGTGGCGTAGTCTTTGCCGTCCCAGAGCGCGTGACGGCCGGCGATGTTGTTGCGGCCGCCGGTCCGCTTCTCCTCCGCGTTGGCGCCGGGCCCGCGCCTCGGGTAGCCGTCCTTGTCGAGTTTCCAATCGTGCGGAAGACGGCAACTCGGCGGCACGAGGAGCTCAAACCGGTAAAGCTCCTCCGTCTCCGTCCTGCTCAGGCTCGACGGCCATGCGCTGGGTCCGTCATCGCCGCCGGTGCCGGAGCTGCTGCCACCATGGAACGACATGTCGCCGGCGGCCTTTTGGAAGGTGGAGTCGGGGGAGGAGTGCTCTTTGCGGCGACGGGCGGACGGGGCTGCGATTTATAGGGAGACGGCGGGGCAGCGGGCGGACGGGTGGTTGGTGAATTAATTCGACGGCCGGACGGGCCGGCAGTCGAGGGCGGCGGCGCGGCAGACGAGGGAACGGGGCAGCAGGGCGGCAGAGGACGGGACGGGCGGCAGACGAGGGGACGGACGGGACAGGTCGGTGGGCCGCAGTTCACGCGCCATGATGTGCTTTTACCGGGCGACGCGCAGATTGACCACCGACGCTTTTGACCACCGACACTGTAAAAAAATGTATGTCGACACAGTAAAAAAAAGGCGTCGGACGCACGTACATGTACGTACGTCGACGGGCCGCGGTGGTACATCGCGGGGGCGGGGCTGGGGGAGGGGAAGGGGCAATGACCATCCTACCCTTTTTAAGTTTTCATGTGAAGGGGTATAGGATGATCTGGACCGTTGATGTTTCCAGGGGGGTTGTATCGAAGAAGAAGTCGTGATTCCTATTACAAGAACATGATCAATCTCATACATCACATATCATTCATCACATTCTTTTTGGCCATATTACATCACATAGCATACCCTGCAAAAACAAGTTAGACGTCCTCTAATTATTGTTGCATGTTTTACGTGGCTGCTATGGGTTTCTAGCAAGAACGTTTCTTACCTACGCAAAAGCCACAACAGTGATATACCAATTGCTATTTACCCTTCATAAGGACCCTTTTCATCGAATCCGATCCGACTAAAGTGGGAGAGACTGTCACCCGCTAGCCACCTTATGCAACAAGTGCATGTCAGTTGGTGGAACCTGTCTCACGTAAGTGTACGTGTAAGGTCGGTCCAGGCCGCTTCATCCCACAATACCGCCAAATCAAGATAAGACTAGTAATGGTAAGCATATTGAACAAACCAACGCCCACAACTACTTGTGTTCTACTCGTGCATAGAATCTACGCATAGACCTAGCTCATGATGCCACTGTTGGGGAACGTAGCAATAATTCAAAATTTTCTACGCATCACCAAGATCAATCTATGGAGATTCTAGCAACAAGAGAGGGAGAGGATGAGTGTATCTTCATACCCTTGAAGATCGCGATGCGGAAGCATTACAAGAACGCGGTTGGTGGAGTCGTACACGCAGCGATTCAGCGCGGTCGATTCCGATCTAAGCACCGAACGGACGGCGCCTCCGCGTTCAACACACGTACAACCCGGGTGTTGGGGAACGTAGTAATTTCAAAAAAATTCCTACGCACACGCAAGATCATGGTGATGACATAGCAACGAGAGGGGAGAGTGTTGTCCACGTACCCTTGTAGACCGTAAGCGGAAGCGTTAGCACAATACGGTTGATGTAGTCGTATGTCTTCACGATCCGACCGATCCAAGCACCGAACGTACGGCACCTCCGAGTTCAGCACACGTTCAGCTTGATGATGATCCCCGGGCTCCGATCCAGCAAAGCTTCGGGGATGAGTTCCGTCAGCATGACGGCGTGGTGACGATGATGATGTTCTACCGGCGCAGGGCTTTGCCTAAGCTTCACGACGATATGACCGAGGTGGAATATGGTGGAGGGGGGCACCGCACACGGCTAAGGAACGATCCGTAGATCAACTTGTGTGTTCCTGGGGTGCCCCCCGCCCCCGTATATAAAGGAGCCAGGGGGAGGAGGCGGCCGGCCAAGGAGGGCGCGCCAAGGGGGGAGTCCTACTCCCACCGGGAGTAGGACTCCCTTCTTTCCTAGTTGGAATAGGAGAAGGGGGGAAAGAGGAGGAAGAGGGGAAGGAAAGGGGGGGCGCCGCCCCCCTTCCCTTGTCCTATTCAGACTAGGAAGGGGAGGGGCGTGCGTCCCCCTCCTGCCTCCTTCCCTCTTCTCCCTCGAGGCCATGTAGGCCTAATAACCCCCCGGGGGGGTTCGGTAACCTCCCGGTGTTCCGGTAAAATGCCGATTTCACCCGGAACGATTCCGATGTCCAAATATAGGCTTCCAATATATCAATCTTTATGTCTCGACCATTTTGAGACTCCTCGTTACGTCCGTGATCACATCCGGGACTCCGAACAAACTTCGGTACATCAAAACTTATAAACTCATAATAAAACTGTCATCGTAACGTTAAGCGTGCGGACCCTACGGGTTCGAGAACTATGTAGACATGACCTAGAACTATTCTCGGTCAATAACCAATAGCGGAACCTGGATGCCCATATTGGTTCCTACATATTCTACGAAGATCTTTATCGGTCAAACCGCATAACAACATACGTTGTTCCCTTTGTCATCGGTATGTTACTTGCCCGAGATTTGATCGTCGGTATCCAATACCTAGTTCAATCTCGTTACCGGCAAGTCTCTTTACTCGTTCCGTAATGCATCATCCCGTAACCAACTTATTTGGTCACTTGCTTGCAAGGCTTATAATGATGTGCATTACCGAGAGGGCCCAGAGATACCTCTCCGACAATCGGAGTGACAAAACCTAATCTCGAAATACGCCAACTCAACATGTACCTTCGGAGACACCTGTAGTACTCCTTTATAATCACCCAGTTACGTTGTGACGTTTGGTAGTACCCAAAGTGTTCCTCCGGTAAACGGGAGTTGCATAATTCTCATAGTTACAGGAACATGTATAAGTCATGAAGAAAGCAATAGCAATATACTAAACGATCAAGTGCTAGGCTAACGGAATGGGTCATGTCAATCACATCATTCTCCTAATGATGTGATCCCATTAATCAAATGACAACACATGTCTATGGTTAGGAAACATAACCATCTTTGATTAACGAGCTAGTCTAGTAGAGGCATACTAGTGACTATATGTTTGTCTATGTATTCACACATGTATCATGTTTCCGGTTAATACAATTCTAGCATGAATAATAAACATTTATCATGATATGAGGAAATAAATAATAACTTTATTATTGCCTCTAGGGCATATTTCCTTCAGTCTCCCACTTGCACTAGAGTCAATAATCTAGATTACATAGTAATGATTCTAACACCCATGGAGTCTTGGTGCTGATCATGTTTTGCTCGTGAGAGTGGCTTAGTCAACGGGTCTGCAACATTCAGATCCGTATGTATCTTGCGAATCTCTATGTCTCCCACTTGGACTTGGTCCCGAATGGAATTGAAGCGTCTCTTGATGTGCTTGGTCCTCTTGTGAAATCTGGATTCCTTTGCCAAGGCAATTGCACCAGTATTGTCACAGATTTTCATTGGTCCCGATGCACTAGGTATGACACCTAGATCGGAAATGAACTCCTTGATCCAGACTCCTTCATTTGCTGCTTCCGAAGCAGCTATGTACTACGCTTCACATGTAGATCCCGCCACGACGCTTTGTTTAGAACTGCACTAACTTACAGCTCCACCGTTTAATAAAAACACGTATCCGGTTTGCGATTTAGAATCGTCCGGATCAGTGTCAAAGCTTGCATCGACGTAACCATTTACGACTAGCTCTTTGTCACCTCCATATACGAGAAACATATCCTTAGTCCTTTTCAGGTATTTCAGGATGTTCTTGACCGCTGTCCAGTGATCCACTCCTGGATTACTTTGGTACCTTCCTGCCAAGCTTATCGCTAAGCATATGTCAGGTCTGGTACACAGGATTGCATACATGATAGAGCCTATGGCTGAAGCATAGGGAACATCTTTCATTTTCTCTCTATCTTCTGCTGTGGTCGGGCATTGAGTTTGACTCAACTTCACACCTTGTAGTACGGGCAAGAACCCTTTCTTTGCCTGATCCATTTTGAACTTTTTCAAAATTTTATCAAGGTATGTGCTTTGTGAAAGTCCTATTAAGCGTCTTGATCTATCTCTATAGATCTTGATGCCCAATATGTAAGCAGCTTCACCGAGGTCTTTCATTGAAAAACTTTTATTCAAGTATCCCTTTATGCTATCCAGAAATTCTATATCATTTCCAATTAATAATATGTCATCTACATATAATATCAGAAATGCTACAGAGCTCCCACTCACTTTCTTGTAAATACAGGCTTCTCCAAAAGTCTGTATAAAACCATATGCTTTAATCACACTATCAAAGCGTTTATTCCAACTCCGAGATGCTTGCACCAGTCCATAAATGGAACGTTGGAGCTTGCATACTTTGTTAGCACCTTTTGGATCTACAAAACCTTCTGGCTGCATCATATACAACTCTTCTTCCAGAAATCCATTCAAGAATGCAGTTTTGACATCCATTTGCCAAATTTCATAATTATGAAATGCAGCAATAGCTAACATGATTCGGACAGACTTAAGCATCGCTACGGGTGAGAAAGTCTCATCGTAGTCAACCCCTTGAACTTGTCGAAAATCTTTCGCAACAAGTCGAGCTTTATAGACAGTTATATTACCATCAGCGTCAGTCTTCTTCTTAAAAATCCATTTATTCTCAATGGCTTGCCGATCATCGGGCAAGTCAACCAAAGTCCATACTTTGTTTTCATACATGGATCCCATCTCAGATTTCATGGCCTCTAGCCATTTTGCGGAATCTGGGCTCATCATCGCTTCCTCATAGTTCGTAGGTTCATCATGGTCAAGTAACATGACTTCCAGAATTGGATTACCGTACCACTCTGGTGCGGATCTTACTCTGGTAGACCTACGAGGTTCAGTAGAAACTTGATCTGAAGTTTCATGATCAATATCATTAGCTTCCTCACTAATTGGTGTAGTTGTCACAGGAACCGGTTCTTGTGATGAACTACTTTCCAATAAGGGAGTAGATACAGTTATCTCATCAAGTTCTACTTTCCTCCCACTCACTTCTTTCGAGAGAAACTCCTTCTCTAGAAAGGATCCGATTTTAGCAACGAAAATCTTGCCCTCAGATCTGTGATAGAAGGTGTACCCAATAGTCTCTTTTGGGTATCCTATGAAGACACATTTCTCCGATTTGGGTTCGAGCTTATCTGGTTGAAGTTTCTTCACATAAGCATCGCAGCCCCAAACTTTAAGAAACGACAACTTTGGTTTCTTGCCAAACCACAGTTCATAAGGTGTCGTCTTAACGGATTTTGATGGTGCCCTATTTAACGTGAATGCGGCCGTCTCTAAAGCATAACCCCAAAACGATAGCGGTAAATCAGTAAGAGACATCATAGATCACACCATATCTAGTAAAGTACGATTACGACGTTCGGACACACCATTTCGTTGTGGTGTTCCGGGTGGTGTGAGTTGCGAAACTATTCCGTGTTGTTTCAAGTGTAGACCAAACTCGTAACTCAAATATTCTCCTCCACGATCAGATCGTAGAAATTTTATTTTCCTGTTACGATGATTTTCTACTTCACTCTGAAATTCTTTGAACTTTTCAAATGTTTCAGACTTGTGTTTCATCAAGTAGATATACCCATATCTGCTCAAATCATCTGTGAAGGTGAGAAAATAACGATATCCGCCGCGAGCCTCAACATTCATTGGACCACAAACATCAGTATGTATGATTTCCAACAAATCAGTTGCTCGCTCCATAGTTCCGGAGAACGGTGTTTTAGTCATCTTGCCCATGAGGCACGGTTCGCAAGTACCAAGTGATTCATAATCAAGTGATTCCAAAATCCCATCAGTATGGAGTTTCTTCATGCGCTTTACACCGATATGACCTAAACGGCAGTGCCACAAATAAGTTGCACTATCATTATTAACTCTGCATCTTTTGGTTTCAACACTATGAATATGTGTATCACTACTATCGAGATTCAATAAAAATAGACCACTCTTCAAGGGTGCATGACCATAAAAGATATTACTCATATAAATAGAACAACCATTATTCTCTGATTTAAATGAATAACCGTCTCGCATCAAACAAGATCCAGATATAATGTTCATGCTTAACGCTGGCACCAAATAACAATTATTTAGGTCTAAAACTAATCCCGATGGTAGATGTAGAGGTAGCGTGCCGACCGCGATCACATCGACTCTGGAACCATTTCCCACGCGCATCGTCACCTCGTCCTTAGCCAATCTTCGCTTAATCCGTAGTCCCTGTTTCGAGTTGCAAATATTAGCAACAGAACCAGTATCAAATACCCAGGTGCTACTGGGAGCATTATTAAGGTACACATCAATAACATGTATATCATATATACCTTTGTTCACTTTGCCATCCTTCTTATCTGCCAAATACTTGGGGCAGTTCCGCTTCCAGTGTCCAGTCTGCTTGCAGTAGAAGCACTCAGTTTCAGGCTTAGGTCCAGATTTGGGTTTCTTCTCTTGAGCAGCAACTTGCTTTATGTTCTTTTTGAAGTTCCCCTTCTTCTTCCCTTTGCCTTTTTTCTTCAAACTGGTGGTCTTGTTAACCATCAACACTTGATGCTCCTTTTTGATTTCTACCTCCGCAGCTTTTAGCATCGCGAAGAGCTCGAGAATAGTCTTGTTCATCCCTTGCATATTATAGTTCATCACGAAGCTCTTGTAGCTTGGTGGTAGTGATTGAAGAATTCTGTCAAGACACTATCATCAGGAAGATTAACTCCCAGTTGAATCAAGTGATTATTATACCCAGACATTTTGAGTATATGTTCACTGACAGAACTATTCTCTTCCATCTTGCATCTATAGAACTTATTGGAGACTTCATATCTCTCAATCCGGGCATTTGCTTGAAATATTAACTTCAACTCCTGGAACATCTCAAATGCTCCATGACGTTCAAAACGTCGTTGAAGACCCGGTTCTAAGCCGTAAAGCATGGCACACTGAACTATCGAGTAGTCATCAGCTTTGCTCTGCCAGACGTTCTTAACGTCGTCAGTTGCATCAGCAGCAGGCCTGGCACCCAGCGGTGCTTCCAGGACGTAACTTTTCTGTGCAGCAATGAGGATAATCCTCAGGTTACGGACCCAGTCCGTGTAATTGCTACCATCATCTTTCAACTTTGCTTTCTCAAGGAACGCATTAAAATTCAACGGAACAACAGCACGAGCCATCTATCTACAAAACATAGACAAGCAAAATACTATCAGGTACTAAGTTTCATGATAAATTTAAGTTCAATTAATCATATTTACTTAAGAACTCCCACTTAGACAGACATCTCTCTAGTCATCTAAGTGATCACGTGATCCAAATCAACTAAACCATGTCCGATCATCACGTGAGATGGAGTAGTTTCAATGGTGAACATCACTATGTTGATCATATCTACTATATGATTCACGCTCGACCTTTCGGTCTCCGTGTTCCGAGGCCATATCTGTATATGCTAGGCTCGTCAAGTATGACCTGAGTATTCCGGGTGTGCAACTGTTTTGCACCCGTTGTATTTGAACGTAGAGCCTATCACACCCGATCATCACGTGGTGTCTCAGCACGAAGAACTTTCGCAACGGTGCATACTCAGGGAGAACACTTCTTGATTATTAGTGAGAGATCATCTTAAAATGCTACCGTCAATCAAAGCAAGATAAGATGCATAAAGGATAAACATCACATGCAATCAATATAAGTGATATGATATGGCCATCATCATCTTGTGCTTGTGATCTCCATCTTCGAAGCACCGTCGTGATCACCATCGTCACCGGCGCGACACCTTGATCTCCATCGTAGCATCGTTGTCGTTACGCCATCTATTGCTTCTATGACTATCGCTACCGCTTAGAGATAAAGTAAAGCAATTACAGGGCGTTTGCATTTCATACAATAAAGCGACAACCATATGGCTCCTGCCAGTTGCCGATAACTTCGGTTACAAAACATGATCATCTCATACAGATATAATATAGCATCACGTCTTGACCATATCACATCACAACATGCCCTGCAAAAACAAGTTAGACGTCCTCTACTTTGTTGTTGCAAATTTTACGTGGCTGCTACGGGCTTTAGCAAGAACCGTTCTTACCTACGCATAAAAACCACAACGATAGTTCGTCAAGTTGGTGCTGTTTTAACCTTCGCAAGGACCGGGCGTAGCCACACTCGATTCAGCTAAAGTGAGAGAGACAGACACCCGCCAGCCACCTTTAAGCACGAGTGCTCGCAACGGTGAAACCAGTCTCGCGTAAGCGTACGCGTAATGTCGGTCCGGGCCGCTTCATCTCACAATACCGCTGAACCAAAGTATGACATGCTGGTAAGCAGTATGACTTGTATCGCCCACAACTCACTTGTGTTCTACTCGTGCATATAACATCAACGCATAAAACCTAGGCTCGGATGCCACTGTTGGGGAACGTAGTAATTTCAAAAAAAATCCTACGCACACGCAAGATCATGGTGATGACATAGCAACGAGAGGGGAGAGTGTTGTCCACGTACCCTCGTAGACCGTAAGCGGAAGCATTAGCACAACGCGGTTGATGTAGTCGTATGTCTTCACGATCCGACCGATCCAAGCACCGAACGTACGGCACCTCCGAGTTCAGCACACGTTCAGCTCGATGACGATCCCCGGGCTCCGATCCAGCAAAGCTTCGGGGATGAGTTCCGTCAGCACGACGGCGTGGTGACGATGATGATGTTCTACCGGCGCAGGGCTTCGCCTAAGTTTCGTGATGATATGACCGAGGTGGAATATGGTGGAGGGGGGGCACCGCACACGGCTAAGGAACGATCCGTAGATCAACTTGTGTGTTCCTGGGGTGCCCCCCCCCCCGCCCCCGTATATAAAGGAGCCAGGGGGAGGAGGCGGCCGGCCAAGGAGGGCGCGCCAAGGGGGGAGTCCTACTCCCACCGGGAGTAGGACTCCCTTCTTTCCTAGTTGGAATAGGAGAAGGGGGGAAAGAGGAGGAAGAGGGGAGGGAAAGGGAGGGCACCGCCCCCCTTCCCTTGTCCTATTCGGACTAGGAAGGGGAGGGGCGCGCGGCCCCCTCCTGCGTCCTTCCCTCTTCTCCCTCGAGGCCCATGTAGGCCCAATAACCCCCCGGGGGGGTTCCGGTAACCTCCCGGTGTTCCGGTAAAATGCCGATTTCACCCGGAACGATTCCGATGTCCAAATATAGGCTTCCAATATATCAATCTTTATGTCTCGACCATTTCGAGACTCCTCGTTACGTCCGTGATCACATGCGGGACTCCGAACAAACTCCGGTACATCAAAACTTATAAACTCATAATAAAAATGTCATCGTAACGTTAAGCGTGCGGACCCTACGGGTTCGAGAACTATGTAGACATGACCTAGAACTATTCTCGGTCAATAACCAATAGCGGAACCTTGATGCCCATATTGGTTCCTACATATTCTACGAAGATCTTTAACGGTCAAACCGCATAACAACATACGTTGTTCCCTTTGTCATCGGTATGTTACTTGCCCGAGATTTGATCGTCGGTATCCAATACCTAGTTCAATCTCGTTACCGGCAAGTCTCTTTACTCGTTCCGTAATGCATCATCCCGTAACCAACTTATTTGGTCACATTGCTTGCAAGGCTTATAATGATGTGCATTACCGAGAGGGCCCAGAGATACCTCTCCGATAATCGGAGTGACAAAACCTAATCTCGAAATACGCCAACTCAACATGTACCTTCGGAGACACTTGTAGTACTCCTTTATAATCACCCAGTTACGTTGTGATGTTTGGTAGTACCCAAAGTGTTCCTCCGATAAACGGGAGTTGCATAATTCTCATAGTTACAGGAACATGTATAAGTCATGAAGAAAGCAATAGCAATATACTAAACGATCAAGTGCTAGGCTAACGGAATGGGTCATGTCAATCACATCATTATCCTAATGATGTGATCCCTTATCAAATGAAAACACATGTCTATGGTTAGGAAACATAACCATCTTTGATTAACGAGCTAGTCTAGTAGAGGCATACTAGTGACTATATGTTTGTCTATGTATTCACACATGTATCATGTTTCCGGTTAATACAATTCTAGCATGAATAATAAACATTTATCATGATATGAGGAAATAAATAATAACTTTATTATTGCCTCTAGGGCATATTTCCTTCAGTGGGAATGTCTCCTCCTTCTTGATCCAGCAAGGGGAGAGGAGAAGTTGAGGGAAAACTCCAGCAGCACGACGGTGTGGTGGCGATGGAGCTCGTGGTTCTCCGGCAGGGCTTCGCCAATCACTACGGAGGAGGAGGATGTGTTGGAGGAGGGAGAGGGCTGCGCCAGGGGAGGGGTCCGGCTGCCCTCTCTCTCCCTCACTATATATAGGGGGAAGGGGGTGGAGGAGGCGCCCTAGGGTTCCCTAGGGGAGGGGTGGCGGCCACAGGGGAAACCCTGTTGGGGAACGTTACATAAAAAAAAAAATTCCTACGTTCACCAAGATCAATCTATGAGTTCATCTAGAAACGAGAGAGAGGAGTGCATCTACATACCCTTGTAGATCGCGAGCGGAAGCGTTCAAGAGAACGAGGTTGAGGGAGTCATACTCGTTGTGATCCAAATCACCGGAGATCCTAGCACCGAACGGACGGCACCTCCGCATTCAACACACGTGCAGTCAGCGTGACGTCTCCTCCTTCTTGATCCAGCAAGGGGGAAGGAGAGGTTGATGAAGATCCAGCAGCACGACGGCGTGGTGGTGGATGCAGCAGGGTTCCGGCAGGGCTTCGCCAAGCGACTACGGGAGGAAGAGGTGTAGCAAGGGGGAAGGGAGGCGCCAGGTGTCAGGGTGCGGCTGCCCTCCCACCCCCCTCGTTATATAGGGACCCCAGGGGGGCGCCGGCCCTTGGAGATGGGATCTCCTAGGGGGCGGTGGCCAAGGGGGGAGACTTGCCCCCCAAGGCAAGTGGAGGCGCCCCCTCCCCTAGGGTTCCCAACCCTAGGCGCAGAGGGGGGCCCAGGGGGGGCACACCAGCCCACCAGGGGCTGGTTCCCCTCCCACTTCAGCCCATGGGGCCCTCTGGGATGGGTGGCCCCACCCGATGGACCCCGGGACCCTTCAGGTGGTCCCAGTACAACCCCGAAACTTTCCCGATGACCGAAACTCGACTTCCCATATATAATTCTTTACCTCTAAACCATTCCGGAACTCCTCGTGACGTCCGGGATCTCATCCGGGACTCCGAACAACTTTCGGTTTGCTGCATACTAATATTTTTACAACCCTAGCATCACCGAACCTTAAGTGTGTAGACCCTACGGGTTCGGGAGACATGTAGACATGACCGAGACGGCTCTCCGGTCAATAACCAAAAGCGGGATCTGGATACCTATGTTGGCTCCCACATACTCCTCGATGATCTCATCGGATGAACCACGATGTCGAGGATTTAAGCAACCCCGTATACAATTCCCTTTGTCAATCGGTACGTTACTTGCCCGAGATTCGATCGTCGGTATCCCAATACCTCGGTCAATCTCGTTACCGGCAAGTCACTTTACTCGTACCGTAATGCATGATCCCATGACCATACACTTTGTCACTCTGAGCTCATTATGATGATGCATTACCAAGTGGGCCCAGAGATACCTCTCCGTCATACGGAGTGACAAATCCCAGTCTTGATCCGTGTCAACCCAACAGACACTTTCGGAGATACCTGTAGTGCACCTTTATAGTCACCCAGTTACGTTGTGACATTTGGTACACCCAAAGCACTCCTACGGTATCCGGGAGTTACACGATCTCATGGTCTAAGGAAAAGATACTTGACATTGGAAAAGCTCTAGCAAACGAACTACACGATCTTTGTGCTATGCTTAGGATTGGGTCTTGTCCATCACATCATTCTCCTAATGATGTGATCCCATTATCAATGACATCCAATGTCCATAGTCAGGAAACCATGACTATCTGTTGATCAACGAGCTAGTCAACTAGAGGCTCACTAGGGACATGTTGTGGTCTATGTATTCACACGTGTATTACGATTTCCGGATAATACAATTATAGCATGAATAAAAGACAATTATCATGAACAAGGAAATATAATAATAATCCTTTTATTATTGCCTCTAGGGCATATTTCCAACAGTCTCCCACTTGCACTAGAGTCAATAATCTAGTTACATTGTGATGAATCGAACACCCATAGAGTTCTGGTGTTGATCATGTTTTGCTCGTGGAAGAGATTTAGTCAACGGATCTGCGACATTCAGATCCGTATGTACTTTGCAAATATCTATGTCTCCATCTTGAACATTTTCACGGATGGAGTTGAAACGACGCTTGATGTGCCTGGTCTTCTTGTGAAACCTGGGCTTCCTTGGCAAGGGCAATAGCTCCAGTGTTGTCACAGAAGAGAGTGATTGGCCCCGACGCATTGGGTATGACTCCTAGGTCGGTGATGAACTCCTTCATCCATATTGCTTCATGCGCTGCCTCCGAGGCTGCCATGTACTATCGCTTCACATGTAGATCCCGCCACGATGCTCTGCTTGCAACTGCACCAGCTTACTGCTCCACGATTCAACATATACACGTATCCGGTTTGTGACTTAGGGTCATCCAGATCTGTGTCGAAGCTAGCATCAACGTAACCCTTTACGACGAGCTCTTCGTCACCTCCATAAACGAGAAACATGTCCTTTGTCCTTTTCACGTACTTCAGGATATTCTTGACTGCTGTCCAGTGTTCCTTGTCGGGATTACTTTGGTACCTTCCTACCAAACTTACGTCAAGGTTTACATCAGGTCTGTTACAAGCATGTCATACATAATAGATCCTATGGCTGAGGCATAGGGGATGACACTCATCTCTTCTTTATCTTCTGCCGTGGTCGGGCATTGAGCCGAGCTCAATCTCACACCTTGCAATACAGGCAAGAACCCTTTCTTGGACTGATCCATTTTGAACTTCTTCAATATCTTATCAAGGTATGTGCTTTGTGAAAGACCTATGAGGCGTGTCGATCTATCCCTATAGATCCTGATGCCTAATATGTAAGCAGCTTCTCCAAGGTCCTTCATTGAAAAACACTTATTCAAGTAGGCCTTAATGTTGTCCAAAAGTTCTATATCATTTCCCATCAAAAGTATGTCATCTACATATAATATGAGAAATGCTACAGAGCTCCCACTCACTTTCTTGTAAACGCAGGCTTCTCCATAAGTCTGCATAAACCCAAACGCTTTGATCATCTCATCAAAGCGAATGTTCCAACTCCGAGATGCTTGCACCAGCCCATAAATGGATCGCTGGAGCTTGCATACCTTGTTAGCATTCTTAGGATCGACAAAACCTTCCGGCTGCATCATAGACAGTTCTTCCTTAAGATAGCCGTTAAGGAATGCCGTTTTGACGTCCATCTGCCATATCTCATAATCATAGTATGCGGCAATTGCTAACATGATTCGGACGGACTTCAGCTTCACTACGGGAGAGAAAGTCTCATCGTAGTCAACCCCTTGAACTTGCGATAACCCTTAGCGACAAGTCGAGCTTTATAGATGGTAACATTACCATCCGCGTCCGTCTTCTTCTTAAAGATCCATTTGTTTTCTATCGCTCGCCGATCATCGGGCAAGTCTGTCAAAGTCCATACTTTGTTTTCGTACATGGATTCTATCTCGGATTGCATGGCTTCAAGCCATTTATTGGAATCTGGGCCCACCATCGCTTCTTCATAGTTCGAAGGTTCACCGTTGTCTAACAACATGATTTGCAGGACAGGGTTGCCATACCACTCTGGTGTGGAACGTGTCCTTGTGGACCTACGAAGTTCAGTAGCAACTTGATCCGAAGTACCTTGATCATCATCATTAATTTCCTCTCCAGTCGGTGTAGGCACCACAGGAACATTTTCCTGAGCTGCACTACTTTCCGGTTCAAGAGGTAGTACTTCATCGAGTTCTGCTTTCCTCCCACTTACTCCTTTCGAGAGAAACTCTTTTTCCAGAAAGGATCCGTTCTTGGCAACAAAGATCTTGCCTTCGGATCTAAGGTAGAAGGTATACCCAATGGTTTCCTTAGGGTATCCTATGAAGACGCATTTTTCCGACTTGGGTTCGAGCTTTTCAGGTTGAAGTTTCTTGACATAAGCATCGCATCCCCAAACTTTTAGAAACGACATCTTAGGTTTCTTCCCAAACCATAATTCATACGGTGTCGTCTCAACGGATTTAGATGGAGCCCTATTTAAAGTGAATGTAGCTGTCTCTAGAGCGTATCCCCAAAATGATAGCGGTAAATCGGTAAGAGACATCATAGATCGCACCATATCCAATAGAGTGCGATTACGACGTTCGGACACACCATTACGCTGAGGTGTTCCAGGCGGCGTGAGTTGTGAAACAATTCCACATTTCCTTAAGTGTGTACCAAATTCGTGACTTAAATATTCTCCTCCACAATCTGATCGTAAGAACTTTATTTTTCGGTCACGTTGATTCTCTACTTCATTCTGAAATTCCTTGAACTTTTCAAAGGTCTCAGACTTGTGTTTCATCAAGTAGACATACCCATATCTACTTAAGTCATCAGTGAGAGTGAGAACATAACGATATCCTCCGCGAGCCTCAACGCTCATTGGACCACACACATCAGTATGTATGATTTCCAATAAGTTGGTTGCTCGCTCCATTGTTCCGGAGAATGGAGTCTTGGTCATTTTGCCCATGAGGCATGGTTCGCATGTGTCAAATGATTCATAATCGAGAGACTCTAAAAGTCCATCAACATGGAGCTTCTTCATGCGCTTGACACCAATGTGACCAAGGCGGCAGTGCCACAAGTATGTGGGACTATCGTTATCAACTTTACATATTTTGGTATTCACACTATGAATATGTGTAACATTACGTTCGAGATTCATTAAGAATAAACCATTGACCATCGGGGTATGACCATAAAACATATCTCTCAGATAAATAAACAACCATTATTCTCGGATTTAAATGAGTAGCCATCTCGCATTAAACGAGATCCAGATACAATGTTCATGCTCAAACTTGGCACTAAATAACAATTATTGAGGTTTAAAACTAATCACGTGGGTAAATGTAGGTAGCGTGCCGACGGCTATCACATCGACCTTGGAACCATTCCCGACGCGCATCGTCACCTCATCCTTCGCCAGTCTCCGCTTATTCCGCAGCTCCTGCTGTGAGTTACAAATATGAGCAACGGCACCGGTATCAAATACCCAGGAGTTACTACGAGTACTGGTAAGGTGCACATCAATTACATGTATATCACATATACCTTTAGTGTTGCCGGCCTTCTTGTCCGCTAAGTATTTGGGGCAGTTCCGCTTCCAGTGACCCTTCCCTTTGCAATAAAAGCACTCAGTCTCAGGATTGGGTCCATTCTTTGACTTCTTCCCGGCAACTGGCTTACCGAGCGCGGCAACATCTTTGCCGTCCTTCTTGAAGTTTTCTTACCCTTGCCCTTCTTGAACTTGGTGGTTTTATTGACCATCAACACTTGATGTTCTTTCTTGATTTCTACCTCTACCGACTTCAGCATTGAAAATACTTCAGGAATAGTTTTCACCATCCCCTGCATATTGTAGTTCATCACAAAGCTCTTGTAGCTCGGTGGGAGCACTGAAGGATTCTGTCAATGACCGCCTCGTCCGGGAGGTTAATGTCCAGCTGGGACAGGCGGTTGTGCAACCCAGACATTTTGAGTATGTGCTCACTGACAGAACTATTTTCCTCCATCTTACAACTATAGAACTTGTCGGAGACTTCATATCTCTCGACCCGGGCATGAGCTTCGAAAACCATTTTCAGCTCCTCGAACATCTCATATGCTCCGTGTTGCTCAAAACGCTTTTGGAGCCCCGGTTCTAAGCTGTAAAGCATGCCGCACTGAACGAGGGAGTAATCATCAGCACGTGACTGCCAAGCATTCATAACGTCTTGGTTCTCTGGGATGGGTGCTTCACCTAGCGGTCGTTCTAGGACATATGCTTTCTTGGCAGCTATGAGGATGATCCTCAGGTTCCGGACCCAGTCCGTATAGTTGCTGCCATCATCTTTCAGCTTGGTTTTCTCTAGGAATGCGTTGAAGTTCATGTTGACATGAGCGTTGGCCATTTGATCTACAAGACATATTTTGCAAAGATTTTAGACTAAGTTCATGATAATTAAGTTCATCTAATCAGATTATTTAAAGAACTCCCACTCAGATTTGACATCCCTCTAGTCATCTAAGTGTTACATGATCCGAGTCGACTAGGCCATGTCCGATCATCACGTGAGACGGACTAGTCATCATCGGTGAACATCTCCATGTTGATCGCATCTTACATACGACTCATGTTCGACCTTTCGGTCTCTGTGTTCTGAGGCCATGTTTGTACATGCTAGGCTCGTCAAGTTAACCTAAGTGTTTTTGCATGTGTAAAACTGTCTTACACCCGTTATATGTGAACGTAGGAATCTATCATACCCGATCATCACTTCGTGCTTCGAAACGACGAACTTTAGCAACGGCGCACAGTTAGGGGGAACACTTTCTTGAAAATATTATAAGGGATCATCTTATTTACTACCGTCGTTCTAAGTAAACAAGATGCATAAACATAATAAACATCACATGCAATTATATAGTAGTGACATGATATGGCCAATATCATATAGCTCCTTTGATCTCCATCTTCGGGGCTCCATGATCATCTTCATCACCGGCATGACACCATGATCTCCATCATCATGATCTCCATCATCGTGTCTCCATGAAGTTGCTCGCCAACTATTACTTCTACTACTATGGCTAACGGTTTAGCAATAAAGTAAAGTAATTACATGGCGTTAAATCATTGACACGCAGGTCATACAATAATTAAGACAACTCCTATGGCTCATGCCGGTTGTCATACTCATTGACATGCAAGTCGTGATTCCTATTACAAGAACATGATCTCATACATCACAATATATCATTCATCATTCATCACAACTTTTGGCCATATCACATCACAAAGCAATTGCTGCAAAAAACAAGTTAGACGTCCTCTAATTGTTGTTGCATCTTTTACGTGGCTGCAATAGGGTTCTAGCAAGAACGTTTTCTTACCTACGAATAACCACAACGTGATTTGTCAACTTCTATTTACCCTTCATAAGGACCCTTTTCATTTAATCCGCTCCAACTAAAGTGGGAGAGACAGTCACCGCTAGCCACCTTATGCAACTAGTGCATGTCAGTTGGTGGAACCTGTCTCACGTAAGCGTATGTGTAAGGTCGGTCCGGGCCGCTTCATCCCACAATACCGCTGAAGCAAAATAAGACTAGTAGTGGCAAGAAAGTTGAAAACATCTACGCCCACAACAGATTTGTGTTCTACTCGTGCAATAGAGAACTACGCATAGACCTAGCTCATGATGCCACTGTTGGGGAACGTTGCATAAAATAAAAAAATTCCTACGTTCACCAAGATCAATCTATGAGTTCATCTAGCAACGAGAGAGAGGAGTGCATCTACATACCCTTGTAGATCGCGAGCGGAAGCATTCAAGAGAACGAGGTTGAGGGAGTCGTACTCGTCGTGATCCAAATCACCGGAGATCCTAGCGCCGAACGGACGGCACCTCCGCGTTCAGCACACGTGCGGTCAGCGTGATGTCTCCTCCTTCTTGATCCAGCAAGGGGGAAGGAGAGGTTGATGAAGATCCAGCAGCACGACGGCGTGGTGGTGGATGCAGCAGGGTTCCGGCAGGGCTTCGCCAAGCGACTACGGGAGGAAGAGGTGTAGCAAGGGGGGAAGGGAGGCGCCAGGTGTTAGGGTGCGGATGCCCTCCCACCCACCCTCTTTATATAGGGACCCCAGGGGGGGCACCGGCCCTAGGAGATGGGATCTCCTAGGGGGGCGGCGGCCAAGGGGGGAGACTTGCCCCCCAAGGCAAGTGGAGGCGCCCCCTCCCCTAGGGTTCCCAACCCTAGGCGTAGAGGGGGGCCCAGGGGGGCGCACCAGCCCACCAGGGGCTGGTTCCCCTCCCACTTCAGCCCATGGGGCCCTCCGGGATGGGTGGCCCCACCCGGTGGACCCCTGGGACCCTTCCGGTGGTCCCGGTACAAACCGGTGAACCCCGAAACTTTCCCGATGACCGAAACTCGACTTCCCATATATAATTCTTTACCTCTGGACCATTCCGGAACTCCTCGTGACGTCCGGGATCTCATCCGGGACTCCTTACAACTTTCGGTTTGCTGCATACTAATATCTTTACAACCCTAGCCTCACCGAACCTTAAGTGTGTAGACCCTACGGGTTCGGGAGACATGTAGACATGACCGAGACGGCTCTCCGGTCAATAACCAACAACGGGATCTGGATACCCATGTTGGCTCCCACATACTCCTCGATGATCTCATCGGATGGACCATGATGTCGAGGATTTAAGCAACCCCGTATACAATTCCCTTTGTCAATCGGTACGTTACTTGCCCGAGATTCGATCGTCGGTATCCCAATACCTCGTTCAATATCGTTACCGGCAAGTCACTTTACTCGTACCGTAATGCATGATCCCGTGACCATACACTTTGTCACTCTGAGCTCATTATGATGATGCATTACCGAGTGGGCCCAGAGATACCTCTCCGTCATACGGAGTGACAAATCCCAGTCTTGATCCGTGTCAACCCAACAGACACTTTCGGAGATACCTGTAGTGCACCTTTATAGTCACCCAGTTACGTTGTGACGTTTGGTACACCCAAAGCACTCCTACGGTATCCGGGAGTTACACGATCTCATGGTCTAAGGAAAAGATACTTGACATTGGAAAAGCTCTAGCAAACGAACTACACGATCTTTGTGCTATGCTTAGGATTGGGTCTTGTCCATCACATCATTCTCCTAATGATGTGATCCCGTTATCAATGACATCCAATGTCCATAGGAAACCATGACTATCTGTTGATCAACGAGCTAGTCAACTAGAGGCTCACTAGGGACATATTGTGGTCTATGTATTCACACGTGTATTACGATTTCCGGATAATACAAATATAGCATGAATAAAAGATAATTATCATGAACAAGGAAATATAATAATAATCCTTTTATTATTGCCTCTAGGACATATTTCCAACAAACCCTGGATGGGTTTGGGCGCCCCACCCCTAGGAAACTTGCCCCCCAAGCCGGGAGGGGCGGCTGCCCTAGGGGAGGCGCCCCCACCTCTCCTGGTTACGTGAGAGGGGTTGGGAGGGGCGCACATCCCCTTAGTGGGCTGGTGTGCCCCCTCCCCTTGGCCCATAAGGCCCCCCAACGCTTGCCGGGGCCTCCGAAATACCTTTCGGTCATGATGGTTGTCACCCGGTACTCCCAGAACAATTCCAGACTCCAATACCCTTCGTCCAATATATCTATCTTCACCTCCGGACCATTCCAGAGTTCCTCGTCACGTCCGGGATCTCATCCGGGACTCCGAACAACCTTCGGTAACCACATACTATTTCCCATAACAACTCTAGCGTCACTGAACCTTAAGTGTGTAGACCCTACGGGTTCGGGAACCATGCAGACATGACCGAGACGTTCTCCGGCCAATAACCAAAAGCGGGATCTAGATACCCATGTTGGCTCCCACATGTTCCACAATGATCTCATCGGATGAACCACGATGTCGGGGATTCAAGCAATCCCGCATACAATTCCCTTTGTCAATCGGTACGTTACTTTCCCGAGATTCGATCGTCGGTATCCCAATACCTCGTTCAATCTCGTTACCGGCAAGTCACTTTACTCGTTCCGTAATGCATGATCCCGTGACTAACTACTTAGTCACATTGAGCTCATTATGATGATGCATTACCGAGTGGGCCCAGAGATGCCTCTCCGTTACACGGAGTGATAAATCCCAGTCTTGATTTGTGCCAACCCAACAGACACTTTCGGAGATACCCGTAGTGCACCTTTATAGCCACCCAGTTATGTTGTGACGTTTGGCACACCCAAAGCATTCCTACGGTATCCGGGAGTTGCACAATCTCATGGTCTAAGGAAATGATACTTGATATTCAGAAAAGCTTTTAGCAAACGAACTACACAATCTTGTGCTATGCTTAGGATTGGGTCTTGTCCATCACATCATTCTCCTAATGATGTGATCCCATTATCAATCACATCCAATGTCCATGTCAGGAAACCATGACCATCTATTGATCAACGAGCTAGTCAACTAGAGGCTCACTAGGGACATGTTGTGGTCTATGTATTCACACATGTATTACGGTTTCTAGTTAATACAATTATAGCATGAACAATAGACAATTATCATGAACAAGGAAATACAATAATAACCATTTTATTATTGCCTCTAGGGCATATTTCCAACAGCCATATCCTTCATGGGAAAGATATCTTCAAAGAAAGTCGCATCATTCAACTCCATGATCGTACCGACATGCATGTCAGGTATCTCAGATTTTACAACCAAGAATCTATAACCAATGCTATGAAAAGCATATCCCAGGAAAACGCAATCCACAGTCTTTGGTCCAAGCTTCCGCTCCTTTGGAATTGGAACATTGACTTTCGCCAAACAACCCCATGTTCGCAGATAAGAGAGTTTTAACCTTTTCTTCTCCCATTCCTCGAATGGAGTTATCTCTTTGTTCTTTGTGGGGACTCGATTTAGGACATGACATGCTGTCAATATCGCCTCCCCCCACCATGCCTTGGAGAGAGCCGATGTGTCTAACATGGCGTTAACCAAATCAGTTAGAGTACGGTTCTTTCTTTCGGCCACCCCATTTGACTGAGGTGAGTAGGGAGGCGTCCTCTCATGGATTATACCATGTTCCGCACAAAAATCATCAAATTCATTGGAAAAATACTCTCCACCACGAT
Source organism: Triticum aestivum (assembly GCF_018294505.1). Taxonomy (NCBI): domain Eukaryota; kingdom Viridiplantae; phylum Streptophyta; class Magnoliopsida; order Poales; family Poaceae; genus Triticum; species Triticum aestivum. The sequence continues at coordinate 606,850,973 of NC_057795.1, read as the reverse complement.
CGGACCTAAGCCTCTTGATTTTCCGATCAAGTTGGTTTTCCACTTCAGCTTTATAGATCTTGAAAAAGTTCAAAGCCTCATCCTTAGATTTCAGAAGATACACACGGCAGTATCTAGTGGAGTCGTCAATTAATGTCATGAAATATTTCTTTCCACCTTTTGTCAAAACACCATTCATTTCACATAGATCTGGATGTATAAGTTCTAGTGGTGCAAGATTTCTCTTCTCCGCAGTCACGTGAGACTTACGAGGTTGCTTAGCTTGCACACACACTTGACACTTAGATCCCTTAACAGTGATGAAACTAGGGATTAAGTTTAACTTCGCTAGTCGCAACATGCAACCAAAGTTAACATGACAGAGACGTGAATGCCACACATTTGATTCACTATTGTCGCAAATATGATTAACAACTTTATTTCAAACGTCTGATAAAGATAAACGAAACAGGCCTCCTGACTCATAGCCTTTACCAACAAAGGTTCCATACTTGGATATTACAAATTTATTTGACTCAAAGACAAGCTTGTAGCCATCTCTACACAGAAGAGATCCGCTAACAAGATTTTTATTGATGGAGGGGACATAATGCACGTTCTTCAGCCGCGCGATCTTCCCCGAAGTAAACTTCAGATCGACCGTGCCAACACCACGAACAGAAGCACTTGAACCGTTTCCCATTAGCACGGTTGAAGTCCCCGCGGTCTGATAAGACGAAAATATGGAAATATCACCGCATACATGCACATTAGCACCCGTGTCAATCAACCAATCAGGAGAATGACATACTGAAAGAATAGTGGGAAATATACCATACCCAACATCCTTCATGTCAATGTCTCCGATGACAACATTAGCCGTCTTGCCGCCTTTCCCAGGATGACGCTTGTCATAGCGATTAGGACAACTAGGAGCCCAATGATTAGGATCTCCACACACATGACAAGCACCTTTCTTCTTGTCACTCTTCTTCTTGAAGTTCGTGTGTTGTACAGTCTTGTTCTTCCCATCAAACTTTGCTTTACCATCAAGCTTGCCCTTGTTCTTGAACTTGTGGGACTGGAAGTTTTTCTTCTGTACCAGATTGGCACTAGATCCTCCCTCAATACCTCGAGCACGTGTGTCCTTTGCTCTCGCCTTTTCTTCCACATCAAGAGTACCAATGAGATCCGGGACGGAAAACTCCTGTCTCTTATGCTTCAGTAAGGTAGCAAAGTTCCTCCACGAAGGAGGAAGCTTAGTGATGATACCCCTGGCAACAAACTTGTCCGCTAGGATACAATTGAAGTGCTCAAGTTCTCTAGCAAATGACTGTATCTCATGAACCTGCTCAACCACGGAGCGCTCTTCAGTCATCCTGTAATCATAGAATTGCTCCATAATGTACAGCTCAGTGCCGGCATCCGAGACCCCAAACTTGGCCTCGAGTGCGTCCCACATATCTTTTCCATTGTCAATTGACACATAAGCATCAACTATGTTCTCACCAAGAACACTCAAGAGAGCAGCCTTGAACAAGGTATCCATTTTCTGAAAAGCTTGTGCATGTTGGGCATCTTGCTCTCCTTCAGGTTTGCCAAGAGTGACGTCATAGCAACTCATGGTTTGAAACCATAAGACTGCTCTCACGCACCACTCTTATAGTGGATACCCTCAAACATAGGAGGTCTCATGGAGGCAGCAAAACCATTTGAGGTAAATTGCCTATAATAAGGTTTTTGGATTGTTGGAAATATGAGGAATTTACCGAATGATTTTATTAACAGAAATAGTAGATAAAACATGACTAGTATAGCAGTGATAAAACAAGTCATGCAATTTGACAAAGTGAAGGTAAATAACATCTGCATATATGAGCTAGAAAGGATCATCTCTCGAGCAAACAGTAGATCAAGATGCATATATGAGGTAGATCCTAACATGTGTAGGGTAAACACTAGAAGAAAGAACTGTGGCAGGACCTTTGACAGGAAAAACAAGAACACGTACTGGACAGCAGCCGGAGCAGAGGCACTGGACTTGGGGTCGGTGTCCTCCATGTCGTTGAGGAGGTTGTCGACGTCGGGGAAGTAGTCGTCAGAGTCCGAGGCGTCCGTGACGAAGAAGTCAGTAGTCGCGCAGAGTGCTCGCAAAAAACCTTATCACCCTTCTCCCTTACAGGAATCAAAAGGTGCGGTTTCGGAGGCCTACTGTCCTGACCTGCGGTGCACGCCGCAAGCCGGGATGGGGAAGAACGTAGCAGCAGCGCAGTGCTCAGGAACTTGTGGCGAGAGGAGGAAGAGATTCTGGTGCGTCTCTCTGAGAGGAGCGACCTCCCTTTTATAGGCGCAAGAGAAGGAGGCGAGAGGCTGCGCCGGGAGCTGAAGGGAACGCGGGAGACGAAACGAACAGGCAGACATCGGCTCGACTCATTCCCGCAACCCGCGGCGCATCGTGACGAGGCGTGGCGTGGTGAGGCGAGCAGCGGAGGAGGAGCGCGGTGGATGTCCCTCTTGTTCTCATGCTCATACAAGTGGGGAAAGAACCTCCCTTATAAGGAGGTCCAACTCCCACTCAACTAGCAATGTGGGACTAAACATTAGTAGTATCCCTTGCCTCGCACAAATGGGCTAAGTGGGCCTCTAGGATTTATTTAGGAATTTCTGAAATAATTATTGGGCTGTCCCAAAATAGACTAAATTCCAGCAACTGCCCCCAGCGAGATCCGCGGGTCACAACACCACGCAGGTTGCATTGCAGCTCCATCGTCGCAGACCAGAGATGGCATCCTCCATCCAGCTAGATGGCACCTGCGTGATGGCTGTTCGGGCATTTGCAAACGTCCCCCATCTTTGATTCTAGTTTGCGAAAGTTCAAATGTGCGGACTGCGGGCGTTTGATGCACGTCGTTGGATGACAACAAGTGTCTGGTCCAAACGTTTTGATGCAGAGCGTTGGAGATGCCTTTTACACGGTGAGAATCTTACATGTTTCTTAGTGAGTTTTATAACGAAAAATGTCAAACGGAAACCAAGCTCCATGGAGGCCTTAATTTGGGAAGTTCAAATTCAAACATTTGAATTTCATTTTTTTTGAAAAAATACACATATACATAGCGACATAATGTACATGTGTGTGAATTTTTGGGTCAAATTATGTTAAAAATAAGAGCTACAAAAAAAAGAAATCTGGGCCTTTTTATCATATGTGTTGTTCATCCTTAAAGTCCATGATTTTTCTTGTGCAGCTCGCAATTCAAGGTATTTCATCCTGAAATTTTGCACACATGCACATTACATCCTCATATACATGTGTGTGTGTTTTCAGAATTTTTTGGAAGTGAAATATTTTATTTTTTTATTTTTTGAAATTAAAGTCTTCATGAAGCTTGGTCTTTAAAATGCCCTACTTGTTTGTATGAATGTATTTCCACATGGATCCCTTGGTGCGTGTCAGACCCGCGGCAAGTGTTAGATGAGAAACAGTATGTTTGGCATTGTCGGAATCGCCCCAGCCGTCAATCGGCCATCCAACGGTCGCCAGGGGTACTTACCGCTTCGCGGGCTGCCGTTGTCTGTGAGCCGTCGATCTTCAGATGGACGCGCCGCGTGCGAGTGGTTGTTCAAAAGTTACTGTACCTTGCTGAATCTGCTGTTTTCATGCTTTTGCACTTTCTGTAGCCTTCTTAAGCCGCTCCGCTTGTGGAGAGAGGCAGATTATTGTAATTCCGGGTTGTGCCCTTGGAGCCGCCGTGTTCCGGCTGGCTAACCCTAGCTGAAAACTCCTCCAGATCTGGAATGAAAATCCTCCAACTTCCCGTGCAAATCAGTGTTTTTCCTCTGTTTTTCTGAATTCTAGCGACAGTCCTTAGTTCGATCCTGTCAAGTGGTAATCAGAGCCAGGTTATTGCCCTCGGCGGTGGCGAATTGGGGCCAGATCCGATCTGGATGCGGGCTGAAGGCGGCGGTGAGCAGCAGGGAGGCGTACGGCGGCGGTAGATCGATCGATAGCAAGGAGGTTTGCGGCGGAGGTTTCTGAATAACACCTCTTCAGAGTAAAATCCCACCCAACCCACCCTTCTAGTGCTACTCTCTCGGCAGCGTACAGGTAGCGACAGCGGGAGATCTGGTCGGTGAGGTCTGGTTACTGGGACACCGGACGTAAAATCCCTCCTCTCCCACCCAGAAGCTGACGACGAGTGTTCTTGCAGGCTGATCATTTCTGTTAGTCAACATGTCAAAACCTGAAGACACTATCGATACTGGCGCTCTGGAATTGGAATCCTTGTAATTGGACATCAAGACGTTGTGTCAAGACAGGGAAGAGGACAAGAAAGAATTCTATGAATTCACGGCGTCAGTCAACAAGAATTTTGCCAGCATCCAGCGCAATTTTCACAAGATTCAAGCCAGTCTACGAAAGCTTACTGACGGCACTTGCAGCGATGAGGATGAGGAACAGGAAGAACCTCCATCTGCACAAGCGAGTAACCATGCTACTCCCCAGACTGTGCCTCCAGGAAGACCCAAGCAACTGCCAAGCAACCATCTTGCAGCATACAAAGTAGCTGGATCGGCTGTGTTAGTGGATAAGGTGACTGGCAAAGAACTGAACTTGGATGGGACGCCAAAAGGGCCCTACAGGCACCCCAACCATGTTACCAACAAACAGGAAGTGCTCACACCACAAAACCAGCAGGACAATGTTGCTAGACAAATACTAACTGTGGAAGAAATACCTGAAGAAGCAGTTTTCAGAAGAGAAAATATTAGAAACAGATCTCACACACCTGATGTCAGAAGAAACATTCTCTCTGTAAAACCTGCAAAACTGAACATTGCTGAATTTGAGGGTAGTGATGCTGATTCTTGGATCCAAAATGTGGAACAGTACTTCTCCTCTGCTAGAACTCCTATTGAGCAAATGACAGAAATTGCTGTTTCGTACCTGAAAGGAGAAGCTATGCAGTGGTGGAGAGGGACTGGCTTTCTGGTACACAATATGCCTTGGCATAGATTCTGCAAACACCTAACTAAACGATTTGCTACCACTTCAGTCTGTGAGAATGTGAAAGCTTTTCATCAACTGTCACAAACTGGGACTGTAACACAGTACATCACCTCCTTTGAGCAGCAAATGAACTTAATGAGAAGGGATAATCCTCCACTTCCATATGATTACTACATGCATAGTTTCATTTTTGGGTTACACCCCTACATTCAAAGCCATCTTGAGTGTTTGGAACCAACAACTCTACAGAAAGCAATGTGGTTTGCTAGAAGAATGGAAAAATTTGCTCCTCCTCCTCCCCCTTCCAGAGTTGTTACTCCCTTCTACAAGAAACAAACAGTGGTGGAGTCTGCAAAACCACACACTCCCAGCAACAATACTGCTGCCACTGTAATCCAACAAGAAAGAGAGAAAGGAATTTGCTACAAGTGCAGGGAACCTTGGTTTCCAGGACATAAACAGGTTTGCAAGATGTCACAGAAAGCCCAGATCCAAGCCTTGCAACAACAAACTGAAGGAAATCCTGAAGTGATTTATATTGTGGATGTTGAGGAAGAACATTCAGAAAATGAAGAGGAAGAGTCTGACAATGCTCAGTTGAAAATCTCCATGCATGCTGCTCATGGACAACCTGAGGATAAACCTACACACACTTTCTCTTTACTGGTCCAAATTGGCAGTACTACTGCTCTGGCACTAGTTGATAGTGGGAGCACTACCACTTTCTTGTCCCCAGAAATAGCTCTAAAAGCTGGTTGTGTGATCTCACCAGTAAAGCAGGTGAATGTCACTGTTGCAAATGGGGGGCAAACTTGCCAGTGATTTTGCATGTTTCAAAACAGAATACTCCATCCAAGGACACAACTTTTCTTCAGATTTCAGAGTTCTTAAGCTGTGTGGTTATGATATGATCTTAGGGGCTGATTGGATGTATACACACAGTCCAGTCACCTTTGATCTACCTGAAAGGGAACTCATAATTAAGTTGATCTCTGGAGAAAGGATCACTTTCCATGATGAAACATTGCCCAACAGTCCTTGCACTCCCATACTTCAGGATATGGAACATATCCTTGAAGATATGTTGTCTGGAGCATTAATGTGGATGCAACCAGTACAACTGTTTGAAAACAAAGAGCAAGTGCATAAACCAGAGGTGGACAAACTGTTGGAAGTATTCCAAGACATTTTCCAAGAACCCACAACACTGCCCCCCAAGAGGGACTGTGACCATGCAATTAACTTGGAACCTGGAGCCCCTGTAGTAAATCAGAGGAATTACAGAATGCCATACAATCAGAAAAATGCCTTGGAGAACATAACCAAAGAACTGATTGCAAAAGGAATAATAAGACTGAGCAACAGTCCATACTCTTCACCTTCTATTTTAGTAAGGAAAAGAGATATGACTTGGAGACTGTGCATAGATTACAGAAAACTCAACCTGCACACTATCAAAAACAAATACCCAATTCCTATGATTGAGGATTTGCTTGATGAACTCCATGGAGCATGTATCTTCACAAAAATTGATTTGAGAAGTGGATATCATCAAATAAGAATGAAAGAGGAAGATATTGAGAAAACTGCTTTCAGCACTCATATAGGACTGTTTGAATTCCTTGTTATGCCTTTTGGAGTGACAAATGGACCTCCATCCTTCCACCAGTTAATGCATTCTGTTCTTGGGCACTTACTAAGAAAGTGTGTCTTATTTTTCTTTGATGACATCCTCATTTTCAGCAAGTCATACAAGGAACACTTGGAACATTTGCAGCTAGTATTTGAAGCTTTGAGGAAGCACCAACTTTATGCAAAAATTTCTAAGTGCACCTTTGCTCAAGATAGAGTGGAATATTTGGGCTATGTTATTACTGCTGCAGGAGTTTCTACTGACCCAGCAAAGGTAGAAGCAATAGTTCAATGTCCCACTCCTGAAAATGTCACACATTTAAGGAGTTTTCTGGGACTGGCAGGCTACTATAGAAGATTTATCAAAAATTATGGTATAACTTGCAAACCACTTTTTGAAGCATTAAAGAAGGATGGGTTTAAATGGGAGGAAGCTCAAGAAAATGATTTCAGACAACTGAAACAACACATGACCTCTGCTCCTGTCTTAGCAATGCCTGATTTCTCAATTCCTTTTGTCCTGGAAGCTAATGCTTCAGGTTATGGCATTGGAGCTGTGTTGATGCAAAGGGGACAGCCCATTGCTTTCCTAAGCAAAGCTATTGGACCAAAAGCTGCAGGATGGTCAACTTATGACAAGGAAGCACTGGCAATCATTGAAGCAATCAAACAGTGGAAGCACTATTTTGCTGCATCTTCTATCATCATTAGAACTAATCAACAAAGTCTAAAACATATTCAAGAACAAAAGCTCACAGAAGGAATACAACACAAATTTCTCATCAAACTTCTGGGATATAAATTCAGAGTGGAGTACAAAAAAGGAAAAGAAAATAAAGTTGTTGATGCTCTTTCTAGAGTTAAATATGCTATATCTGCCCTACTGTCCAGTGCAGCCATTCCTGCTTGGATAACTGAGGTGGTAAAAAGCTATGAAGAAGATCCAAAATGCTCTGAATTAACTGCCCAACTGGCCATTGCCCCAACAGGACACCCACCTTATACACTTACAAGTGGAGTTCTCAGGTACAAAGGAAAAATCCTTGTTGGCACTCACACTGACCTCAGGAAATCTCTCCTCACTTCTTTCCATGCTTCTGAACTGGGAGGGCACTCAGGAGAAAGAGCTACTTATCACAGGCTCAAAATTTTATTCACCTGGCCAGGAATGAGACAAGATGTGAAATCTTTTGTTCAGCAATGCCCTGTCTGCCAACTCAACAAAGCTCATCACAATCCATACCCAGGGTTGCTACAACCTTTGCCAGTGCCAGATTTTGCTTGGACACATATCAGCATGGATTTTGTGGAAGGGCTCCCTCTTTCTCACCACAAAAACCTCATCCTTGTAGTGGTGGACAGGTTTACCAAATATGCCCATTTCATAGCTATGAAACACCCCATCTCTGTCCAGACAGTAGCTCAAGCTTTCACTGATCATGTTTTCAAGTTGCATGGACTGCCAACAGTGACTGTAACTGACAGAGATAAAATCTTCACAAGTAACTTGTGGCAAAGGTTATTCACTACAATGGGAGTAAAATTGCACCTCAGCACCTCCTACCACCCTCAAACTGATGGGCAAACTGAAAGAGTAAACCAATGCTTGGAGAACTACTTGAGGTGCATGGCTTTCTCTCAACCAACTAAGTGGTACAAGTGGCTATCCATGGCTGAGTGGTGGTATAACACCAGTTTCCACACCTCTCTGAAGATGACACCATTTCAAGCTCTTTATGCAAAACCTCCCCCACAAATAGCAGAACTTATGCTTCCTCCAGCAGAAGGTGAAGATCAACAAGCAGAAACGGACAGAGATTCCATTGCTGCTCAAATCAAGGACAATCTCCTCAGAGCTCAGGAAAGAATGAAGTTCTATGCTGATAAAAAGAGGTTTGATCGACAGCTTGAAGTGGGTGATATGGTATATGTGAAGCTGCAACCATATCGACATACCAGCCTGAGCATCCATAGGTTTCTCAAGCTACACTCCAAATACTACGGGCCCTTCAAAGTTCTGCAGAAAATTGGCCAAGTTGCTTATAGACTCCTGCTGCCAGACGATTGCCAACTACACCCCACCTTTCACATCAGTCAGTTGAAGAAGCATATAGGACCTGATGCAGTCCCAAACCCCAAGCTTCCACTATTAGATGATTAGGGCCATATATTGATCAAACCTGAAACCCTGCTGGAAAGGAAACTGATTCCACGAGTCCAAGGTGATATCAGCATACCGGTGGTACAATGGTGGATCAAATGGGTCAACTTGCCGGTGGAGAACGCTACTTGGGAGGAAGCAGCTTTCATTCAAAAGGTTTTTCCCGATTTTCAGCCTTGAGGGCAAGTCTGATCTCGTTAGGGAGGGATTGTCAGACCCGCGGCAAGTGTTAGATGAGAAACAGTACGTTTGGCATTGTCGGAACCGCCCCAGCCGTCGATCGGCCATCCAACGGTCGCCAGGGGTACTTACCGCTTCGCGGGCTGCCGTTGTCTGTGAGCCGTCGATCTTCAGATGGACGTGCCGCGTGCGAGTGGTTGTTCAAAAGTTAATGTACCTTGCTGAACCTGTCGTTTTCATGCTTTTGCACTTTCTGTAGCCTTCTTAAGCCGCTCCGCTTGTGGAGAGAGGCAGATTATTGTAATTCCGGGCTGTGCCCTTGGAGCCGCCGTGTTCCGGCTGGCTAACCCTAGCTGAAACTCCTCCAAATCTGGAATGAAAATCCTCCAACTTCCTGTGCAAATTAGTGTTTTTCCTCTGTTTTTCTGAATTCTAGCGATAGTCCTTAGTTCGATCCTGTCAGTGCGTTTGGCCTGAATATGTGTCGCCCATCTCCAGTCTAATAGGAGTAGATTTTATTTTTCCTTTTCACCGTATGGGTTGTTTCTGTTGTGGTACAGTGGTCTCGGTTTTGACGGCAGGTCCGCAGCGCATGAAGTCAAACGTCTCACAGTGCTGTGGCTTGTGACGTTTTTGCGCTTGGCGAATGGCGGACAGAGCGGACTGCGGCCTCCGGAGTCCGGAGAGGGAGACGTACAGGTGCGCCGCATCCATACATATCGTGGCTCTGTTCTGTTGAGCTGTTGAGCAAAAGCCTCGACTGGTCCGTGCGTCCACGCCACAAACCGGAGGGTACGTGCTCCTGCCACCTAGGAGGCGTCCTGCCTGTACTTTTGTAGCCAAAAGGAGAGAAAAACGAGACGATCTTTTGGTTGGTAGCCACGACGCGGACGGCGAGCTCAACTGAAAGAAAGAGCAACGGCACGGGGCCGTGGCGGGTGCTCGCTGAGTCCCTGTCACGGAAGTGTTTTTTTTTGTGGAAACTGTCACGAGAGATTTCGACGTTTCTTCTACCTCCTTTTTATGTGCCCACATGACGAGATATTGCTTAGCAAGCTGCTACAGTTAATGAGTATTGTATGTTATCCTACTGCGATTCGATTAATCAGTATTTTCTTTATGTAATTATGCTGTCCTGCTTACGCTAATCAAGTGGCCCGGAGGGCGAGACCATGGCACACCGGCGTTTGTCAGCCGGTCCAAAGCGTACACACTCCGTTGAGCACAGAAAGACCGAGTCACCGGTGCCAACCCTGAACCCAGAACCCTAACCCCTAACCCTTTTTAAGGTCCCCATCGATAAAGGTGACAAGATGTCCTACGTGACAGCCCGCGTGTGGCAAACGGGAGCTGCTGTCGCAAATTCAAGAAAATTCATGAAATAAAAAAAAGAATTGAAAAAAATATTTTTTAATTCAGAAAATCTCAAACAATGTTCGCGAATTTTTTTTTTTACAAAATCAATAAATATTCATGAATTTCAAAAAGGTTTGTGAAATTTTAAAAGTGCGTGTAAATTTTAAAATTTTCCATAAATTTACAAAAATATTGATGAATTTAAAAAATAAGAAAGCAAAATGAAAAGAAAAAAGAAGAAAGCACCCGCCATGCCCAGTTTGTTGTTGTTTTCTCCTACCGTGGCTACCTAGTTTGTTATTTTTTTTTGCTTGCTCCCTCAGTGTAAGTTTCGTTAGCTGTATTTTTCTTATGTTTGTTTATTGGTTGGACCAGTCCCGTTTTATTGGTATTTTTTCTCCCTTTTGTTTTGTTTTCTTCACCATTTTTTTCTTTCTTTCTAACTTCATTTTTCTTTGTTTCCTTATTGGATTTCTTCGTTTCTTTCTTGGTTTTCACTGTTTATATTTTTTGCAACAGGTTTTCTTTGTTTTTCTTCCTGTTTTCGTTGGTTTCTTTGTTTTTCTTTCTTTCTCTGCTGGTTTCCACTCAAGTGCATTGCTTTTTTTTGGTTTTATATATTTCTTCGGTTCTCCTTGTTTCTTTCTCGGTTTTCTTTCTTTCTTTTACTTTGTTTATTTGTAAATTTTCAGTGACTTTCTCTTTCTCTTGTTGACTAGAGCTGGATTTTTTTAACACATCTCTACTTACTTCAGCACACAATATACATTCCTGGTATAAACATAATTTATTATTTAATACATGTTGAACATTTTTTAATACACAATGTACATTTTTCTTTACATATATGATTTTATGACTTTTTTTATACATGGTCAAATTTTTAAAAATACACATTGAACATTTGATGACACAAATATTTTTTCACTTTGCATAATTATTTTTAAAATTTCACAGACATTTTTTGTAAACACTTGAACATTTATTTAAAATTCACATACAGTTTTTAATGTCAATAAACATGTTTTACCTATGCAGTCCTTTCTTTACATTGTATAAACATTTTCTGTGTCGATGTCGAACATTTTTTCCAATACATGATTAACATTTTATCCAGATATATATTTTGATGTCAACTTCTTTTCATACACATTCCACGTTTCACGTATACACCTGGAATTTTTTATATACATGTTTAACATTATTTTTAAACTAATATTTGTTTATGTCTGCCATTTCCCATACATATTGTAAGTTTTTTTGTATACATCAGGAATATTTTTTATATACATTTTTAACATTTTTCATTTAAATGATAACATTCTTTCAAACATATTTTTTGACGTCTACTTTTATAAACATTGCATATTTTTTGTATACGTCATGAACATTTTTCTATAAAGATTACTAAGGTTGTTGACATATGTGATTTATATTTTTTAAACTTAAATTTAAAATGATTTTTATAATAGATGTAATTAGAATATTTCAAAATATAAGAAAAGTAAAGCAAAAAATGAAACTTAAAATGTAAACAAATGGATAAAAAAGGAGCACTGAAGGCCTATGATCCATGATGGACCGGCCCTTTTTGCGGCTGCTTGAAATGAGACGTACCTATTGTCTCGCGCTCTCTCCTCTAATCCCAACTCGACACGGCTGGACGGGTTAGTGTTCTTCTGATGCTGCAAATTGAATGCAGATTTGCAATGGCTAAAGAAAGGACGGAAGATATGTGAGGCTTACCAGCTCGGGGGCGTTCTTGAGGAGCTCAAGTGTGGCACACACGGTGATGGGAACCCTGACGGCCACCATCTTGATCCTCCAATAATCTAGAGAATAGGTAGCCAAGAGTTCATAACTCTGTCCAAACTTCAAAAATCATGAAGGGTTGCGCTTATTCGCTGCTCATACAAAAATACATGTAAGTCTCTATCCGTTGCCAAGTCTAATTACAATAAGGGAGGCATAATCGCACCCGTGATACTTATCGCAGCAGGCGATGCATATCAGTGGCGGGCGGCGAATAAGGGTGGCGACCCTTGAACCGAGCCGCTAATGGCCCAGCTCACTCTGGCGCTCAGTTACACAGGTTTGCGTTGCATTTTTTTCTCTTCGGTTTCCAGTTTATTTTTTCTAAAATAATCAACTGTTGGACCTTTTAAACTGATCTAAATAAAAATCATTTTTGAGAATACATATAAATGAATAAATAAAGTGTGTATTAGAAACAGATCGCTGAATATAAAATTATGTCATCATATACGAACAAATGTTACTTATGTATTTGAAAAATATTCATCGTATATTAGAAAATATGTTCATCATATATTAGAAAAAATACAAAAGGGTGAAAAAATTAAAAAAATGTAAAGGAGAACTGCACAGAAAAAGCACACGCGTTTTCTTCACTGAAAAAACCCAACATCCACTGTACGAACGAAAAAAAAAATATGCCAGGGAAGAAACGACACCGAGTGTCTCCGTGACCGATCCACGCCAGTCGTCCACACCCCGCCGCGAACTAACGATGCCAAGCCATGCGCGAGGTCAGCGCCGCCGCCCATCCAAGTCGTCCCGCGCCGGATAGCCAAGAGCGAAGGAGAGGGACACTAGTTGCCGACCACCACAAGGGGCTTTGCCTTGGCGGTGGAGGAGAGAGGGGGCGGAGGTGAGGGAGGGGGCGGCGGCGCCATATGTCGTCCACGGGGGACGACATAGGGGGCAGCTTTTCTACGGGTCAGGTTATGGCACAAAGGAAACTACTTCACGGCCGACCCTCCAGGTCGCCATAAAAGAAACAAGGGTCTGTCTAGCACATCAAATTGACTCAATCGAACTAGAAAAAAAATACTTACACGAATCTTAGCGCAAAATGAAGATAGGAACCATAATAATAACCGGGCGAATAAGGTTTGAAGTACATTATGTAAGCCGCTCAACAAATCAGAAATTTTCCTCCTAAGAAGATCTAGAAATTTTCCTCTTATCAATTCTGCCTAGTGCGCGGACATCGGTCCAGCAACGAACTGCCGGCCGCCGTCCATGTGTTCGAAGAAATCGATCATGTCCCCGTCCTCCATCTCGAGGTCCGCCGGGGTCTTGTTGCCGCGCAACCGTACGTCCTCGAACAGGAAGACGCCGGTGCCGTACGTCACGTCGGGCACCTTGTGGTACCACGCGTCCAGGAGGACCTGGAGCTTGTCCGTCCTGCTCATGGTGTGCCGGAGCACCTTCTCCTGGCTCACCACCTTGATCGTCACCAGCAGGGGCTTCACCGCCGCCTTGGAGTCTCTCCCGCTTGGCGGCGACATGGCTTGGAGTTCTGTTGCGTGGAACGGATGCCACGAGGTAGCCTGGATTTATAAAAGTTAGCTTTGATTTGCTTCCTAACAACCGTTTCCAAATCTCAACTCCGATCAATGCGCCCAAGGGAAATCCCTTATTTCTGGGAAATAATCTGGTCTGTATCCAACAAATAAATGTATAGTAGCAAACCCATGAATTTCCCTGGCCAGCAGGGGCCTGCATGCAGCGATCCACTAGGCAAAGTGCATCTAGAGGCCCGGCAAATCTCAAATCAGACCCAAGTCCCAACTATGAACTGAGAAGAAAAGGTAAGAGGATCCATGTTAAAACTCCTCCATTTATAATCAGATAGCGTACATGGATTTTGACAGAGATTTACACGGAATTTAGATGCTAACTTATCTGTTCCGATCCTTATTAGATTTGCTAGTAAAGGTCGGCCGGGCTATAGTAGACATCAGACAAGCTTAACCGGGAATGCTAGGATGGCTGACCCAAGAAATTTGCACCGAAGATTGTTTGATTGCACCATAGGTAAAACGACTGATCTCCCTCCCCCCCCCCCCCCATCTAAAAAAGAAGTTAGTGCCAAAGGGGAAATTATATGAGATATCTATGTCTTTATATTATGTATACCTCTATAAATATAAAAGACCAAAGCTGAAGATCCAAATAATCCTGGTCATCTAACCATGTTAATCAAACGATCTAGATTGCTCCAATGGTGAGTGCTCGAAATCTTTAGCGTGCAATTAATAGCATACGGAATATCAATATTTTCCGCTAATCACATAATTAACATGCAATTAATATTCTACCAAATATAAACATGTAATTAATATTCTATCAAAAAATATCAACATGCAATTAATATTCTATCAAATGTCAAAATATCATCGTGCATTGCACGTACTCATTTACTAGTTATACAAAAGGAGCAAATCCTACGATCAAAATAGCTCACATTGAAAAATCTTTGCACGATTAAAATCGTGCAAAACATGTATAAAAATAATTTGAATCCAAGAGCCCCTTCTTAGTTGAATGAAACAGTCGTAGAACGAATAAAAAGGTGCAGGTGGAACAAATACAAAAGCTGTTTGGTAAACACTGAAAATCTTAGAAAAACATCAATATAGTACTTCTCTACGCATATACAATATGAATAAAAAAATTAGTTGATACTACTTTTGTAAGTAAACGTATAAAACACTAGCGGAATAAGAACGAAAGGCAAACAACATAGCACTAAGAATAAAACAAAATAAACGAAAGCAAAATTACACACAACATTTGTTTTAATTCAAATAACTCACCATAAAAGAAACCACTGTTCAAACATATGACAAAATAGATACTAATGAGCACTCCCAAAAAACCAGATAATAATGATAATACATGAGTGAAACTAGTTCAAAAAATCTAATATTTTGAGCCGCTCACGTCAGAAATTTCCTTGAAATAAGATCTAGCAATACAAATTCTGCAAGAGACATATGCTTCAAGTTACAACAACTCCGCCTAGTGCGCAAACATCGATCGACATACTACATAGATCCAACAATGAATGGTCCAGCTCCACCATCCATATGTTCAAAGAAATCAAGCATGTCCCCGTCCTCCATCTCAAGGCCCACCGGGGTCATATTTCTGCGCACCCGCAAGCCGTCGTAGAGGAAGACGCCGGTGCCATATGTCACGTTGGGCACCTTGTGGTACCACACGTCCATGAGGACCTTGAGCTTGTCGGTCATCCTCATGGTGTGGTGGACCACCTTCTCCTGGCCCACCACCTTGATTGTCAACATTTGGGGCTTCACCGCCGCCTTCGAGTCCACCTTCTCACGGCCGCTGCCGGGCGGCGACATGGCTTCCGTTGTGTACCTGCCTCACTGTATGTGTACACTTTTGCGTGGTGTCTGTGTAGTTACGTTCCGATGCGTGGAAATCGACGGGGTGAGGTGCTTATAAAGGGTATGTACATCTTGAGTCTTAGGTGGTTTGGTCCCCCTTTGATTTCTTCAATCCGATTCGAATCAACTCATATCTGGCGATACGATACGAACAAACAACCCTGTGTGACGGCACGTGGGTGTGGAGGATCATGACATTAATCATGCACCGCTGGCGCATCAACTGAGATTATACGGAGGATTTTATGATCAATGACGGGAGAAACACGTGCGGTGGTTAGCTAAATTTTTGGTTCGGATTTTGTACACCCCCTCCCCTCTGATTGGTCTCACACCCTTGGTACTCACACACAAGGCATATGGAGTGGACATGGATTGCCTACGTCTAGGCTTGCGATCATTGGTGCCACCAGTGCACGTGGCATCCATCGCATGGTGGTGCCCCTGCACCCCTCTCGTGCTTTTGTGTAAAATAAGAATATAGGTGTATGTCGATTCCCTTCCATAAATTCTAAAAACACTAAAGCAAAAAATCAAAAATGGAGGAAATATTTCATCATATCCAAAAATGCACAACATGTGCCAAAATCTAGACCCACCACTAATGCAAAAGTATATGGGAGACAGGGCAATCAATAGTGGCTTAACCAAAGCAGAGCATAGACAAATCTCTCCAATTCATCAGTGAAGGAATCTCCCATGCCTCGGTGGCTTCTTTCAGGATTGATCTGGGGAACCAAGCTGCTGATGATGAATCTCATGCACAAAAACTAGGAAATCAGTTCCATCATTCACAATGAATTACATCCAAATTCTTAATTCTTCATTTTGAACCAATTGTGGAAGACTTCACATCCTGCAATGCGAAACAAATATGACTGCAGGACACACTTATGATTTATGGAATTTGGTTGACAAACTATACCAAACAAATGTGGGGAGTGTGGACAAACCCATACCTCATTTCCCCTCTTGAGTTCATAGACTAATGGGCAATATGATTAGCAGCAACATATGTGAAATTCTGAACTCATAAAATGCATATAACGGACAAGAAAACAAGATTAAAAGGAAAACCTCATACTGTGCAGCTGCTACCAAGTCAAAAGCCACATTTGAGAAAAATCTTAATCATTGTTGCATTTAAGAACTCTTTCGATGGTTACCTTTTAAGATAGAGTGTTTGCAACATTGTTTGGAAGAATCGTACACAACAAAAACCAGCATCAATTTAACATATATAGGTCATCCTATCACTAAAGTTAATCATAACTTAAAGTAAATCGCACAAGATATAATTATCATGTGCACTTCATTAAATGAATATTGGCAAAAGTAATTTTGCCATTGGCTGATTTTTCTGCCTCATTCCCTCCACAGCCATAGAAAAATGCCAAGCAGCCAAAACTGTATAAACATTCAAAGTCAAAATGATTGCAATTCCTCTGAAAACTTGTGACATACTAATTCTTCTATTTCATTTTTTTGAACCGGCCTTGCGAAAAACTTCCCAACCCGCAATGCAGATGTGATAGACACATCTATGTATTAACTAGATTGAATCCTATTTGATATATGATGTGCAAGAAATTGAATCAAATGGCATCGATGAAAGGATAACAAATTTTGGCATGAAACTTTTATCAAAAGAGGAAGCTTATTTATTTTATAACATATCAAAAGAAGTAATGACCATAAAGTGAAGAACTCTTCGACAATGCAACAGCGAACATTAACATCTTCTCGTTAACGGAGGTTACTTGTAGTTTGATTTCATTCTAATCGCTTCCTTATGATCTAAGACAATCATTACAACTTATACACTATCATCGAAAGATGAAAGAGAGGAGATATTGAATTACTATAGGCCTAAAACACGATGTTGATGTGATTTTCATATGAAGATCAGCCTTAGAAACAAATTTAATGTTGTTTATGAATTTTAGGTGTCATGTAACCAAATTCTTTCCATAGAACCATGGTCCAACACTCGAGATCCCAAATAAAAACAATATAAACATAAATAGAAAACACAGAGGTCGCAAATCTGTAGGCATTTCAAATAAAACAATAATCAATTAGGAGGCCAAAAGAAGCATGTAGAATTGAAAACATTGGATTTAGACGTGAACATATGAAAGACATATGTACTAAAATAGAAAAATAAATGCGATGGAAGGTGTCACAGGGATAGTATTGGAATAGATGAAAAAAATACCAAAAGATGTCAATTTTTCTATTCAATTCAGGTAGATGAGAATGACTTGGTAACTAAGATTTTTTGGCTGTCTCCAGAAATGTGTTGGACTATGCAATATTTAGTGATGTTATATGATTTTTTAGCAGTGTGATGTTATATGATTTGACACCACATACATACAAATAGATGATGGGCGTCCGTTTGGTTCGATTGTTGGGGTTAATACTCACAACAAAACTATTCTGTTTGGTGCCACACTTGTTGTGATGGAATTGTTGACACTTTTGGTGCATTTTTGGAACTTTCTAAAAGTAACATTGATATTTGTGACATAACGAATTTATAAGTGCGCCGAACAAACTGTTTGGCAGGTGTGGACTATGTGAAAATGCATGTCTACAAAGGGTGTTTTTAAAAAGGAAGGGGGCACTAGTGTATAGTGTAGAGACGCGACTGTTATGATCCCGAGCTCATGTGTGCTCGGGTGAACAGTAAAATAAAAATTTAAAATAAATTCAAAAATTGTTATTTTTTGTGTGAAACTTTGATAAATGTTCTGACAGCTTGCAAAATTTTATCACCAGATCACATTCGTGTAAAATGTGGCAAAAACAATTTGATGCTCCAAAATTTTATTTTCAAACGCATTTTGGAGCACTGATTTTGTTTCCTTTTAACTTTTAACACGAATATGATCTGGTGATGAAATTTTACAAGCTATGAAAACATTTGTCAAAGTTTCACACACACACACAATCGGTTGTTTTAAAAAAAATTGATTTTATTGTTCACCCGAGCTCACATGAGCTCGGTATCATAGCAATACATTCGATGAATACACTCCCTACTCAAATGAGCACCACTGAAAGAAGTGAAAATATGAACAATGAATTGAAGAAATACAATAATATAAAATAGGGACAATTACATTTTAGCCCTTAACTCGAACCTACAACTCGGATTTACCCTAATTCCCAAGCCTGCTCAAATTTGCCCATGTGACATTAGAAATGTCCTTCCATGCCGTTGTCATGCAATCAAAGGGCTTTGAAGTACGAAATGGTTTCACTTTCTTGGGTAAAAACACTGTTTGCCGTATTCAACAAGTGTGAGGGATTCCCCTTGGGTTATGCCACTGAATCTTCGCCGTCAACGGCTCATCTTTGATTAAATCCTGTCAATGTTTATAGAAGCACCAACGAAACCATTTGTTTTTCTTTCTCAACGTGCAGTTCAGAAACTGCAAATTTCTACTCATCCAACATGAAAGGCTCGTCCAGGTGCATGTGCATGAGATTAGCTCGCGACAGCTGCACGAAGTCCCATTTAAAACCAAGGTTCTAGCTAGTTGCACCATTGCCCATCAAACTTATGAAATGCTGCCACATAATTTTGGCCTTTTTTTGGTGCGATGCACAACATCACTGAAGAATTTCGACGACAAACCACAAGATCGTCAACCCCGAGAGGCTTTGGGTGGTTGAGTCTCCTCTGCCTCTTTAGGTTCCCTGGCTAGCAGTGGCCAGCATGCAACGATCGGCTAGGCAAAGTGCCTATATGCAGTAGTAAGTTAACAAAACGGGATCCAAGTAGAAAGCATTTCTGATACAAAAGGCAAAGGTCAGATCGGAGATTCGATGTGGCAAAAATCCCCATTTTCCAGGGGAAAACGCCTCAAAAGGATGGTGTACGAGCGCGCCAAAACTCACTTCTCTATGTATTACTACTCCCTCCGTTCGGAATTACTCGTCCAAGAAATGAATGTATCTAGATGTATTTTAGTTGTAGATACATCCATTTTTGTGACAAGTAATTCCGAAGAGGAAGTACTAGCTTTGATTCTTGTTGTTTAGTCATCCAGAGGACACCGGCCATGAAGCAGGCAGGACTACCAAAACCATATAAATCTCAAATCAGACCAAAGTCTCAACTATGAATTGAGAAGTTTGTGATACCATCCATGCAATTATGTACAACCAACATTACGCCAAGAAAAGAAAATACCAATGTTTCCCCCCAATGATGGTACAAAATGACTCCATTTCTGAAGCAGTCAGGCATGCTACAACAGCAGCATCAGATGGCACCGATACAGCCCTGGCAGCAGAACCAGGCCACCAGGATGCCCAGGAACGCGCCGGCGAAGACCTGCGACGGGGTGTGCCCTAGCAGCTCCTTGAGCTTCCTTTCGCTGATGGGGTGGCCTTGGAACAGGTCCTCAACGATCTTAGTGAGCACCTGCATCATCATCAATCACAAATCATACATTTCAGGCAGGTAATAGGCAAACAACAGGCGCTCATCGGCGGGAAAGATGTAGCCACGATATTTGAAGGATGGGAGGTGCCAAAGCAAAGCAAGTTAGTCACTTGGTTTGTATGTATCCGAAACCAAACGGAGAGAATTAGAGCGTGTCTGGTTGATGCCCTGGCACTGGCAATGCCACTTCAGTGTCATGAACTCAGAATGCGATAATCTACTCACGTACCCGTGACATGCCCGTGGATATAGAGCATTACTCGTTATTGCAAGGTGAGGCGTGGTGTATCAACAAAGCAATGGAATGGCAATTTGAGCTGCTAGCTAGTCACTACAGATTTATGAAGAGAAGGACTTCCGTACAACCCCCCCCCCCCCACCCCACCCCCCCACAATAAGCGTAGAAGGGGTAGTATTGTCCATACTAAATTATGTATTAGTGTACCCGCTGTCCGTCGTAGGGCCGGCCGCCCGTGTACGTCGCGCCCCGTACGCCCGCGTCGTACGTCGCGCCCCGTGCGGTTCGGTAGTGCAATCGAGGAAAAAAACGCCCCACACCGACACCCCATCTACGCGTACGCAACCCTAGCGACATCAACGCCGCCGTCACGACGTCGGGCGGCGTCCATAGTCACCCACGCGGCGTCTCACCGGTGTCGCGTGAAAACCGACACCCCATCCCCGCGTAGGAAACCCTAGCGGCATCAACGCCGCCGTGGTCCACCGCCGTCATGACGTCGACCCCGACGTGCCCGTCTAGTCGCGAGCACCGACGGCGTCCGTAGTCACCCACACGCCGTGACGCCGGTGAAACGCCCAGCGCTCTCGTGAACATTCTGTCCTGGTACGCGCCCTCCACGACGTGGGTGGCAGCAACGCATCGGCGTCGACCCCAGGCGAGGACCCCTCGACGGCGCACAGTAGGTTCCCGGGCTCTTTTTTTTCTTTTTGATTTGTCCATTGCATTTTTATGCATTTTTGTATGTAAAATGATTCACTACTTAGCTAAATAAGAGAGGAGAGTAGTGACCTCTTAATGACCTCATAATGATTTTGTATGTTCAAATTTGTATGCATGCCACATAGTCATGTCACTGTTGACGAATTTACTGTATTCGCGATGATGTTTTGTGGAATGTTGGCATTGATCTCACACCTTATTCGGATGTGCATAGATGGAGCAAATAACCGGATACGCCAGTGATGATTCCGGTAGCAATAATGGATCCTCGTCATTGAATGTGAATCAACCTCCCGGAGACAACTATATGAGTCAGGATGAATCGTACAGTGGTAATGTAAGTGCCTTCAATGTTGACCAAAACATATTGAATACGAATTAGTTATTTCACACTTACATGTCCTTTTAAATTTGTACAGCTACATGGCAATGATGACGATGAGGAATATGATATAGATGAACAATTTTATGCAGATAGTGTGAGCCAGGTATGTTGAAAAAATTGTAGAGAAATGATTGACATTAAAATTGTATGAACAATTATGTTACTTTACATGTGCACAGATAAATGCTAATGGTGACAATGAGCGTAATAATATAGAGGATGACAATGCCGAGAGCAAGGTCGATGTATCTCGTAGTGGGAGCGGTAGCCAAGTAAGTTATTTACATTATTTATGGTTAGTAACAATACAAGAACAGATTGACATGCAAGGTTATATGTCATATTTTGCAGGGAGGTGTTGATGGTCCTAGCGGGAACGATGAGCATAGTGATGATGATCAGTTTGACCTTGACATGTGCTATGATGAATATCAGCAAGAGTCACTTGATAGGCATTGGGCAGTGATGGTAAAGACATTGAGGTCATTAGACGAGGTGTACACGTTCTACAACAAGCACGCGAGAGAACGTGGGTTCAGCATCAGGAAGGACTCGCTAAAATTCTCGAAGGATCACACAAGGACTCCGCGCATGAGGAGGTATCTCTGTTCCGCCGCAGGAAAACGACAGGCCAAGTTCTGTACCATGGAAGGCCGGGCCCGCAGGCTTAGACCGGAGAGTCGATTCTTATGCAAAGCCCATTTGACAGTTAAGCTTGATAAAAAGCTCAATCTTTGGTATGTCAGCAGTTTCTTCGATGATCACAGCCACACTCTTGCACGACCGGACGAAGTCCCTTTCCTCCGATCTCATAATCAGATCAAAGCATTTGAGAGAGTTGAGATCTTAGCTATGGCTGGAGCTGGGATAAGAAAACATATCATTTTTGACAACATCGTTAGCAGGTATGGGTCGTATGCAAAGTCACCGTTTCAGAGGACAAAGCTGTATAACATGTGCTATAGGGAGAAGATGAAATTGCTTGCACAAGGTGATGTTGATACTGCCATAGGAATCATGTTGACTAGAAAGGACAGAGATCCAGACTTCTTCTTTGAGCACACGGTTGACGCTGAAGGCAGGCTCCAAAACCTTTTCTGGTGTGATTCGCAGTCACGCCGGGATTACCTAGACTATGGTGATGTTGTTGTGTTCGACAGCACATACAAGATGAACAGGTATGGAATGCCGTTCATCCCTTTTGTGGGTCTGAACAACCACTGTTGCACTATGGTATTCGCCTGCGCCATTGTTTCAGACGAGACTGAGGCTACATATGTTTGGTTGCTTAACACGTTCTTGAAAGCTAACTGTCAGAAGAGGCCCAAATCTGTAATTACCGATGGAGATGCAGCGATGGTAAGGGCTATCAGGAAGGTGCTTTCTGATGTGTGGCATCGTCTATGTTCATGGCATATTGAAAAGATTATGCAGAAACACCTCAACCACAAGTCATTGAAGGAGTTTAGGGCATTATTGTACTATGCCACTACACATAAGGTTTTTGAGGAGAGATGGGCCGTGTTTGTGCGCAAATGGCAGATGGAGAAAACGAAAAACATGGCTCCATAGGATGTACAGGAAGAGGACGCTTTGGGCTGCATCATATTTGTCTGGTGGGTTTTTCCTTGGTATGCGCAGTAATCAGAGGAGTGATAGTCTGAACTCCAGCCTGCACCTCCATCTTGACTATGGTATGACGATCGTTGACATGATTGTACACTACGAGAATTGTATTGTTCGCCTCCGTGAGAATGAAGCTTATGATGACTACACGGCCTCACAGACTCTTCCAGTAACAGTGACTGAGTGTCAGGCCATTGAGTCGTATGCTGCGAAAGCATTCACGCAGGCAAACTTTTATATGTTGCAACAAGATATGAAGAAGGTACAGGAGCTTGAGGTAATTGATAGACTGACAGGGACTGATAGTCAGAGATTTGTGGTTGCGTGGAAGAATAATAGGGATCACAGATTTAATGTGGACTATACGCCAGGTAACTCCGCAGAAACTATAAAGTGCAGTTGCCGAAGTATGACTCGCAAAGGGCTTCCTTGCAAGCATATTATTCATGTTTTGAATGCACTGAACTTATCTGTGATACTCAAGTGTTGTGTCCTGCGAAGATTCTCAAAAAAGCACAAGCCGGACTGCCCGTGAAGCGCACCAGCGATTTGTTTGCGTGGGGTTGGTCCAGTGGTGAGGACAGAGCTAGATATAGTGAGTTGACCATCAAATCTTCAGAAGCATGTCATGTCGCATGCAGTAATCCTTTCTTATTCGACAAGTTGATGGCAGCTCTCGATGATATTATAGCGAATAAGGACATACAGGGAAATGAAGATGATAGTCAAAGAAGCTTCGTGAACAATAATCCATTTGAGCCTAACCGAGACCATATTCTGGTTCGTGATCCAGTAAAGGTTTCCACCAAGGGCGCACCTAAGCAGAACAGTAGAGGTCGCGGTAAGGGTGGCCCAGATGTGACAAAAAATGAGAGGCCTAAAGCATTTGACGAGAAATCTGGACGAAAATGTAGCATATGCAGCGGCTCAGGTCATAACAGGAGCACATGCAGCAAAAATGAAGAGTATGTCTATTATTTGTGTATGTTAGTTTTGCTGTTTCATTTACGGTACATTGATTCTCATAGTTTTTGTATGCAGCAACTGGGCTTGAAGACAGAAGTGACGACGGTGCATCTGTTTTACTGCTTCCATTTATATGTAACTGTACGTCTTTTTGCTTTGTTTATATTAGTTTCGTTGATTCATCTACCGTACATTGATTCTCACAATTTTTTATTTATTCTATGCAGCAACTTGGCTTGAAGACTCAAGTGAAGAAAATGCAAGTGTTTTACCTCTTCCATTTATGTTCGTGTTGAGTATTTTATATGTGTGAAACAAGATTATTTCCTACAGACCGTTCTCATTTGAGACTTGTTATTTTCTATCCACTATAATAAAATTACTGTGGTGACAATTGTTATGTTGGGACATCATTGTTGTTGATATAAATATTCACTATTCATTGTTTATATGATGAATTATGCATGTATTTACTATATATTCATTGTTTATATTATGAATTCTGCATGTACTTACTAGTCCCGTCGACTGTCAACTATATTTAAATAAGAGAAGTACTGTGCGAATTGTTGTTGAAAAAAAAGGACAAACATGCCCACCCGTCTCCACGGCGTGTCTTAATAAGACCATCGTTATCAAGCCCAGCGGGCGACTATAATCGGCGTTTCGGAGCACGCCGTGGAAACCAGGCGCAACAGGGCAGAATCGACAGGGTACATCGACGGGGTAATAGACGAGAGGAGTTCAATGTGGCGACGGGAGCTCTGTATATAAACTGGTCGTCGTCGCCTTCGGCCAGCGAGGTGGGACTATACTGAATGTTAGTTTTCGTCGCGTCGTCTCAACGGGGGTAACTGGGCCGGCCCACGGCGCGTCGAGCCGTTCAGAAGTCTGCGCCGTCCATTGCCTTTTTGGGCCGGCCCACGTCGCGTCTGGCTGTGTCCACGTCGCCCCGCGGCGGACGCAAGTTTAGTCCCACCTCGCCGGCCGAAGGGGACGACGACCAACTTATATACTCAGCTCCCGTCGGCACATTGAACTCCTCTGTTACTACCCCGTCGATGGACCGCGTCGATGCTGCCCTGTAGGGCCTAGTTTGCACGCTGTGTTCTGAAACGCCTGTCGTAGTCGTCCGGTGGGCTTGATAACGACGGGCTTACTAAGACACACTATGGACGGGCGGGCAATTTTTTACCTAAAATATTTTTTAAGCTTTTCTAAACTAAACTAACACACAGTGTGCTGTAAACTAACTTTGTGCTAACAAAGTAACACGCAGTGTGCTGCCATAGTTTAGTGTATAAAAACTTAACGACAACACGATTACATATATGTAAATCTAAACATTACGTTTATTTTTTGTAATTTTTTTTTTGTATTTATAAATAAAATTGTCGCGTTTTTTTAATAATGCGTTACCATAGTTTACAACTATTCAGAAACAAAAAAATCATGTAACTAAAAAAAGACTGATTATATAATATTTATGAAACACAATATCATGTGGTCATAAAAACGTAATTAAGTGTATAATCTTTTAGGAACAAAATAGTGGCAAAATCAATAAATATGTCTATTACATAAAATTTATAAGCAAGTGCGCAAAGCGTTTGGAAAATATAGTCCTCTAGTACCACCCAATCACATGCAAAACTCCTCCGTGCCGCATCTATTTCTTCTTCTTTGATATTCGAATAACTTTGTTTTTCACTTCATCAAGCTTGTTTCTTTCCGAAAAGATAAGTTGCGCAATCATTACCTCTCTCGAATCATCAATTGACCTCTGAAAAAAAGTGATATTAGCACAGCGTTCATAGTACATCATAGTACAAACATGACTTGCGTACCTGTGAAAATAAGCCTGTCCATTTGTCACCATCCCAATATTGAAAGCATCAGAGGAGAAATATTCCACACGAATTCCTAGTACATACAATTTATGAAAATTAAATATCTACTGTACATACAGGACCGACATGCTGTCAAAGTAATAACTCACCCATCATGTTCTTTTGGCATGTCATACGTTTCAATAGGCCAATTGGAAACATCCGGATAATTCACAATTCCGGTTGCATTTGCTTTTTGGATATCTTCTGCTAGTTGTTTTCTCTAAAGATATAATAAAAATGGTGGAAAGAATGTCATTCAGTGTACTAAAAAACCAATGTTACCAAATGCACATTTGAAAGTTAAACCTACCAGGTCCTCAACGAGTTCTCTAGTAACACTGTCAAGTTTTCCGTTCATCAACGAGTCAAGAACCTGAAACTCTCTCTTCCCGCGATGCATGACGACAGTAATCCAGTGATTGTTCTGCTTGTTTAGAGGAATGTAAGTCTGCATCACAAGGACCATAAAACACAATCAGCACATACTATCATATGTATGTACCATGTAACCAATCAAACTTACCTTTGATTTTTGAAATACTCGTCCTCACATCTATTCACGGGTCCATTACTATGCGACTCTGCTTCATAATCTTTACCGGTGGTCTTCTTTCCGGGTCTAACGTGAAGCAACCAATGTATCCTCCAAGTTGTCAACATGAAACGACCATCACTAACTTTGTCGACCAAATATGATGAGTATGCATTAATTACCTATAAATAATGTGGCAGATTTAACAATGGTGTTTTCGAATCAATTGTAAAACAATATATGAAATTAACTTACATCTCTACTTAGCCACTCATGGTTAATAATTTGACAAGCTCTCCGCATAGTCAGACTTTCTTCCAAGCCATCATTGAAAATTTCTGTTTTGGCATGTTTTTGTGAATGCTCATGCGCGCGCACGTACTTGATGGACGCTTTCACCACATCATACTCATCACTAGATTTGTTAACACCACCATTTTGGAACAATTCTGTAACGCACAACTCAAATAATTATAAACGCAAATATATAAATAATTATTACGCAAGAACAATTAGAAACACAAAAAACTTACTTCCTTTCGCAGAACGTTTTGCACGCTTGTTCGGTTTAGGGACCACATAAGGAGACTTGACATGTTGTGATCCTTTGCGCTTGCTCCTGCCAGTAACCTCCTCCACTTCCTCTTGTACTCCTTGAGAACCAAGCGACGCATGCGATGCGATTTCGTCCGTCCCTAAAGATGTGGCAGCTTTTTCATCTAATACTTCTGGTACTTGGATAGGATCATCCATATCACCCTTGAAACTATCACAGTACTCAGGTGTGCAGTAAAAAGGTGTGTTTCCACGAGAAGTTACATCACCGTCGTCATCATCCTTTTGCAAATTCATTTTGGAAGGTGTGCGGAACCGGTCTGAATCATCTTTTTGATATACAAACTCTTTTTTCGGACGTCCACCGTTTGAATACTCATTAATGCCTCCGTACAGATTCTCTTTGTCTTCTTCCAGGTTACTGGGTTTGTAGAAGACGCCGGTTTTGTTCAGTTTCTTAATCATCCTCTGCAAGAAAACATTTCATCTTAGTTCTTCAATTCAGTGATGGATATTAAAGTGACGTGCTCAAGTGTTACCTGTGCGCATAACTCTGGCAAACGAAGCAGTTCCTTCCGAAGCTCATTCATCTCACTCAAAATCCGGTCCATAGTAGGCTTTTGGCTCGAAGCCTCTGAGGTACTGCCCTCTTTCCTCGTTCCAGTAACGTTAGACTTTTTGCTACTAGCTTTCTTGGTTTTTTGAGCTTCTTCTTCTGGAATTTTTTTCAGCCTATACTCCTCTGTAATGTTGTCATCGATCTACAAATGCAACAAGAGAATTATACATACAAACCATACGCACACTTAACTTTCTTTCATAAATGTAAAAAAACATGATTACTAGGATTACCATCCCAACACCACGACCATATTCATAGTTGTATTTGTCTCTTCTCACAGCCATATCTTCCGTCCAGTTCCTCATCAGCGGGCTCAACAATGCCAACGGATCATATTTTGGACCGGTGATTGGTTGCACCTTCTCCCAGTATAGGTACTGCAAAACACATAAACTAATTAAATTACATGTTTTTCCGTGACATTTTCTAAGAAAAGTGTTCAAATTAATAAATACAACGTACTTGCAAAAGGGCGAGGTTCCCCTAGGGCCACTGCCTAACATGGCCGTCCTGCAGAAGCTTACCAATCTCCGACAAACAGAATCGTGAAGTGAATGCATTCCAGTTGAACTTCCTTATCAACTTAATATTTTGCACTAAGGCATAGTATTTTTTCGGAACGTATTCATGAGACACTGGTGCAATTATAGTTCCTAAAAGAACTAGAAATGTCATCCGAATGAAGTCATCATCATGCTATTGTTCCTCACAATCTTTTCTATGAGATCATCAATCATGATCTTACCATTTTTCTTGCTAACAAAACTAACTGGTATTTTTTTGGTTGCTTTTTCTCCTTCAGTACTAAGAAACCCACAAACATCCACTCCATTGTTTCTCCAACCAAAAATGGAGTACACATCATCAGGCCTTAGTGAAATAAGACCTTTACTTCCAGCAGTACTTCTAGAACTCTCTTCAACCATAAATTTTTTGCTACTCGGATTGTAACCTTGGAGTAAAAAGTGAAGCAAAAAATCACGCATCTTTATCGATGGTATTCTAAACATGCCCTGCATATCCGTTTCATAAAACCGGAATTTCTGACTGGGTGACAGTTTGTCAACTAGGCTAACCCACTTTTGAACAGAACATGGAATCACACCGTCGATATTCATACTGCATCAAATAGATTTTTGTCACATACCATCGTACTGTTATGAGCCACGTTGTATAAAGCAACTGAAAAACAAAAACTTACACGACGACGACGGTGGGAGAGGCACCGGCGGCGTATAGAGGGCGATGGGTCAGGGGACGCAAGCCGGCGCGGCTGCACGGACGATGTTTGGACGGTGGGGCGACGGTGGGAGGGGCACCGGTGCTGTTTTGGAGTGTGGGGCGACGGGCGGCGTACGTCGGCAGCACATTCAGATCGCGGGGTGGCGAGACGGGTTGTACGTACAAGAAAAATTTGCATGCGCGTCGGCTAACGACATCGCCCGAGCGCTGATTGCGGTGTCGTTGTTAGTGGGACGGCCCCATGCACGCATGCGCGTCGGTTAGAGAGACGGCCGGCATTTTTTTACAGGGCCTCTTTTATTTTAACTAAATAAAGTAGCACATTATCAAACAAATTACCTTAACCAATTTTTTTAACGTAGCCAAACATGCCCATATTTTTAACTTAATCAAATAGGCTATTTTTTTAACCTAGCAAACATGTCCATTTTTTTCCACGTGCTACAGTGTCCTAGGAGGGCATGCGCTTAAAAATTTGTCCTGTTTCGAGTCCGTATGGATTTTCTACGATTTTCCGGGCCGAAAACCCCGAAAATGCTGCCCGGACATGACGCAACGTGCGTTCGTTGTCGGATTTCGTTCATTTTGGCCGTGGGGCCCGGGTGGGGCGCCACACGCGCTCGCAAAAGTTGGGTGCAATCCGTCAGACCGCTCAGGTACTTGCTGTGGAAGGGGGTGGTTTCGATATGGCTGGAGGGGACCCTCGTCGCATGTCTCCGCTTTGCATCCGCCAAACGTGCCCTTTTTTTGCACGTGCTACAGTGCCCTATGAGGGCACGCATGCAAAAATTCGTCCCATTTCGAGTCCGTATGGATTTTCTATGATTTTTCGGGGAGAAAACCCCGAAAATTCATACATTTTGGCCGTGGGGTGTCCGGGTGGGGCACCATATGCGCTTGCAAAAGTTGGGTGCAATCCGTCAAACCGCTCAGGTACTTGTTGTGGAAGGGGGTGGTTTCGGTATGGCCGGAGGGAACCCTCGGTCGCATGTCTCCGCTTTGCATCCGCCAAACGTGCCCATTTTGTTGCACGTGCTACAGTGCCCTATGAGGGCACGCACGCCAAAATTCGTCCCGTTTCGAGTCCGTATGGATTTTCTACGATTTCCGGGCCAAAAACCCCGAAAATGCTGCCCGGACGTGACGCAACGTGCGTTCGTTGTTGGATTTCGTTCATTTCGGTCATGGGTGCCCGAGTGGGGCGCCACACACGCTCGCAAAAGTTGGGTGCAATCTGTCAGACGGCTCAGGTACTTACTGTGGAAGGGGGTGGTTTCGGTATGGCCGGAGGGGACCCTAGGTCGCATGTCTCCGCTTTGCATCCGCCAAACGTGCCCATTTTTTTGCACGTGCTACTGTGCCCTATGAGGGCACGCACGCAAAAATTCGTCCCGTTTCGAGTCCGTATGGATTTTCTACGATTTACTGGGCCGAAAACCCCGAAAATGCTGCCCGGACGTGACGCAACGTGCATTCATTGTCGGATTTCGTTCATTTTGGCCGTGGGGTGGCCGGGTGGGGCGCCACACGTGCTCGCAAAAGTTGGGTGCAATCCGTCATACCGCTCAGGTACTTGCTGTGGAAGGGGGTGGTTTCGGTATGGCCGGAGGGGACCCTCGGTCGCATGTCTCCGCTTTGCATCCGCCAAACGTGCCCATTTTTTTGCACGTGCTACAGTGCCCTATGAGGGACGCACGCAAAAATTCGTCCCGTTTCGAGTCCGTATGGATTTTCTACGATTTTCCGGTCCGAAAACCCCGAAAATGCTGCCCGGACGTGACGCAACATGCGTTTGTTGTCGGATTTCGTTCATTTTGGCCGTGGGATACCCGGGTGGGGCGCCACACGTGCTTGCAAAAGTTGGGTACAATCCGTCAGACCGCTCAGGTACTTGCTGTGGAAGGGGGTGGTTTCGATATGGCCGGAGGGGACCCTCGGTCGCATGTCTCCGCTTTGCATCCGCCAAACGTGCCCATTTTTTTTCCGTGTGCTACAGTGCCCTAGGAGGGCACGCAAGGAAAAATTTGTCCCGTTTCGAGTTCGTATGGATTTTCTACGATTTTCCGGGCCAAAAACCCCGAAAATGCTGCCCGGACGTGACGCAACGTGCGTTCGTTGTCGGATTTCATTCATTTTGGCCGTGGGGTGCCCGGGTGGGGCGCCACATGTGCTCGCAAAAGTTGGGTGCAATCCGTCAGACCGCTCAGGTACTTGCTGTGGAAGGGGGTGGTTTCAGTATGGCCGGAGGGGACCCTCGGTCGCATGTCTCCGCTTTGTATCCGCCAAACGTGCCCATTTTTTTCCACGTGCTACAGTGCCCTAGGAGGGCACGCACGAAAAAATTCGTCCCGTTTCAAGTCCGTATGGATTTTCTACGATTTTTCGGGCCGAAAACCCCGAAAATGCTGCCCGGACGTGACGCAACGTGCGTTCGTTGTCAGATTTTGTTCATTTTGGCCGTGGAGTGCCCGGGTGGGGCGCTACACGCGCTCGCAAAAGTTGGGTGCAATCCGTCAGACCGCTCAGGTACCTGCTGTGGAAGGGGGTGGTTTCGCTATGGCCGGAGGGGACCCTCGGTCGCATGTCTCCGCTTTGCATCCGCCAAACGTGCCCATTTTTTTGCACGTGCTACAGTGCCCTATGAGGGCACGCACGCAAAAATTCATCCCGTTTCGAGTCCGTATGGATTTTCTATGATTTTCCGGACCGAAAACCCCGAAAATGCTGCCCGGACGTGACGCAACGTGCGTTCGTTGTCGGATTTTGTTCATTTTGGACGTGGGGTGCCCGGGTGGGGGCGCCACACGCGCTCGCAAAAGTTGGGTGCAATCTGTTAGACCGCTCAGGTACTTACTGTGGAAGGCGGTGGTTTCGGTATGGCCGGAGGTTTACAAATATTTAAAAATATTTCGGAAAATTCATAAATGTCAATGAATTTAAAACTATTTCAGATAATGTTAATGAATTCAAAAATTCTCGGATTCATAAATATTAATGAACTATAAATATTCTCTGGTTCATAAATTTAAAGAACGACAAAGCTAAAATCCTGCCGTGCTGGGTTTTGCAACAGATCCGCCGATGTGGATTGCCTCCATTCTCGATCAAACGGCGCTGGCGATCTTTTCGCTTTGCACTTTCCCGAAGTCATCGCTATAATCCCGCGCCATTAGTGGACTTCCCGTATTAAACGGATCGTGATTGGCCTGCTTGACAGAATCGCACGTGAGGCCCAACTGCCGCCTACTATTTTTTCTCTCTCGAAAATCTTTGGTGCAAAAAATAAATAAAAGTGCTTGGTGTGGGAATCGAACCAAGCACCTCCCAACCTTAAACCGACCGCGCTTGCCATCTCACCACCTATTAGTTGTTGGCTAAAAGAAGGCAACAAGATATTTGAACCTTTTTACTACTATATGAGCAAAAAATGCAATTTTTCTAGTTCTTTTCTTGGATTTCCGTGATAACTCACATACAATCATCATGATATCTAGTTTCATGATGATTTTTTACCAACTCGTCTCGAGTTGATCACACCGTGGTAATTTTCTCACGTCAGGAAGGGAGGGTGGGGGGTTGATGTCGATTATTTTTGTGTGAATAGCATGGTAACTCACACATCACACACCTGATAATTTATGTAACCCAGTCCTGATAACTTTGGCATGGTGTGTGTGTGGGGGGTGATGAAATATACCACCATTCACTTTTGTGTGAATAACATGATAACTCACACATCGCAGGCCTAATAACTTATATACCCTGGTGCTGATAGCTTTGGCATGGGTGTGTGTGGGGGGGGGGGAGGGGGTTGATGAAATATACCACACACCGTTAACTTTTTGTGTCAATAACATGATAACTCATACATCACACACCTGATAACTTACGTATCCCGGTCCTAATAACTTTAGCATGGGGTGTGTGTATGTGCGGGAGGGGGGGGGGGGTGATGAAATATCCCATTGGTAACTTTTATCTGAATAGCATGGTAACTCACATATCGCGTACCTGATAACTTATGTACCCCGGTCCTGATAACTTTGGCATGGGGTGTGTGTGTGTGGGAGGGGGGGGGGAGTTGATGAAATATACCACCGTTAGAAGGTCTATGCCCCGGTAATATCTGTGTAAACAATATGATAACATACGTAGCCCATGTGTGATAACTTACTTAGCCGTGGAGTGGTAACTTTTGATCTGAAATAAAAGTCATCAGAACATATCAACATAGGATCTAGTTTCTATGCCCTCTTTGCGGTGTGTTTTTTATGTAAAAACGATTTTTGGATCGGACTGAAGGTTTGAGCTACAAAACATTTTGAAGATTCAAGATAAGGGGGAATCAAGGATGACATCAACATTTCGGTCTTCTAATTCATTTGCATGTGGGAGAATTG
Organism: Triticum aestivum; assembly: GCF_018294505.1. NCBI lineage: Eukaryota > Viridiplantae > Streptophyta > Magnoliopsida > Poales > Poaceae > Triticum > Triticum aestivum. The sequence goes on along the minus strand of NC_057795.1, from coordinate 606,817,792 downwards.
GAGGACCAGTTTTTATGGCTAGGTATTTTCTATGTAAATAAGATGGTAATTTATGTATCATAGACGTGATAACTTACTTAGTATGGTTCTGCTAACATTTTACGTGAAAAAAATTTATCAAACGATACCAACATGGGATCTAATTTCGGTCGTCTCGTCGAGACGAGTCTTTTATGTCAAAACAGTTTTTTGATCGGAGCTACGGTTTGATCTATAAAACATTTTGAATTTAGAAATTTATAAGAATCTTTGCTGACATCAGCAATTTCGTCCTATATGCATGCTTGTAAATGAGAATTCAACACATGCACGTGAAAGCTTCTTCGTAATCACAAAAAGATCAACAAATAAAATAGAAATGCTAAGTGATTAAGCGTGGCATGCGCATGCATGCATGTACACTGGGCGTTCGGATCTGTTCCTTCAAAACAGAACGATCGGACGTTAGTCCAATCCTTGATGAAATATACTCTCGATAACTTCTGTGTAAATATGATGATAGTTTACGCATCACTGTCCTGATAACTTTTATTAAAATAACATGATAACTCATACATCGTAGACATGATAAATTATGTACCCAGTCCTGGTAACTTTGTCGGTGGGGGTAGGGGTTGGGGGAGTCGTTGAAACATACCACGGTAACTTCCATGCAAATAACATGATAAATCACACATCGTAGACATGATAAATTATGTACCCAGTTCTGGTAACTTTGTCGGTGGGGGTAGGGGTGGGAGGAGTTGTTGAACCATACAACGATAACTCTTACGCAAATAACATGATAACTCACACATCGCAGGCTTGATAACTTATGTACCCGATCCTGGTAATATGGCGACTGTGACGAGGGGAGGTGATGCCCCGCTAATTTCTGTGTAAATAACATGGTAATAGAAACATACAAAATTGATAACTCCCATACAAACGCCACTGTAAATTTTTACCTGAAACTTTTTTGTTGAAAAACATACACCCGATAATTTCTGTGTAAATAACATGATGATGTATCATCGCAGACTTGATAACTAATATTTTTACGTTTAAACACCATGGTGTCTTTCATCCAAGGGAAAAAAGGTTTTCAAACATTTCACCAGTAATTTCTATGTTAAATTACCATACTTTCCCATGCTTTTAACCTTCTCGTACTGTAGTTACCAGCCTTATGACCATACTTATCACGCTGGTCATTGCCAAAGTTACCAAGCCAAACTTTATTTTTTCTTTTAATATGGCAGAAATAAGAAAGGTTCAACTAACATTGTCATTCTACAATAGACAACTACAAGAGGTGGCTTAGTTGGTTATTAGGCTTGATATAGGTATTACATAGACCTGGGTTCGAATCCTCTTTCAAGCACTTTTATTTTCTTTTCATATTATGCAGCGAAAAACCAGAAAAAACCGCTAGCAATTTACTATGGTTTTTGAGAGAAGGTAAAAAAATCAGTGGAAGCGGGAGGAACGACGCAGCCGGACGAGCGGAAGGATCTATCCAAGGTCGTGCGGATCTGTTGCTAACCACCAGTCGACTCGTGGTTAGCACAGTCCTTTAAAGAATTTAAAAATATTTCAGAAAGTGTTAATGAATTTAAAAATTCTCGTATTCATATATGTTAATGAATTTAAAAATATTCTCTGATTCATACATGTTAATGAATTTAATAATATTTCAGAAAATGTTAATGACTTAAAATATCTCACCTTTTTTAAAAAAATCTTATTTATTTGTTATATTTTTTATTTCAAAATTTCAATTTTTTCATCCGCCGGCTTTACTATATGCACATATTTTAACAAAATCTGAACATTTCTAAAACACTTTATAAACATTTAGATACACTTTTGATTTTTTTATTCAGTTTTCTTCAATATTTTATGTGTTTTCATGTTTTTTTATTCTACAATTTTTTGATTATTGCATACCTTATTTTGTGCTATGTATATTCGATGGAAATTTTTTAAATATATTGTGAACATTTTTATGCATGGGTCGGAAAATTTACAAATTTTCTCAAAATAAGCGTTCAATATTTAGCTAATTTTTTAACAAACTTTGAAGAAAAATTAAAACAAGATTCGAACAAACTAGATTGAACATAGAGATATTTTACATAGTCCATTCAACAATACCGAAACGAAACGAGTTTATCCGAACCTAAATGATATATAGTTCATAGTTAGAACATTTTTTTTCAAAACTACTACTCCTCGTCGCTAGCCAACAGATCGATGACCTCCGCCTCGCCGTCACCCCCGCCGCCGCCGTCGTCGTCGTCGCAGACCTGGGCTAACCGCTCCTAGTCGATGACGTCGTCGTCCGACAACTCCAACGCCTCCGCCTCCGCCTGCGGGACCACTGGCGGAATCGCCGCCGCCGCCTGGATCGCTGCCGCCTGCTCGGCGGCCTCCCTCGCAGCCGTCACCACCTCTGCAGCCGCCGCTGCAACCGCCGATGCCCGCAGGGCGACGAGGTAACCCGGCATATCGTCGGGATCGTCGTCCTCCCGAAGAACCAACTGCTCCGGCGGCAGTTCCACCTCCGGCGGGGCAGGTGGATCGACGGGCGCCGGCGCACATGGTGGAGGGGCCCAACAGCCGCGCGCTACTGGACTGGGGCCCGGGACAAGAAGGCGGCGGCGGTCTCCGATGAGGTCTGGCGTGATGCCGGACTCCGCCAGCCGGTACACGCCGATGACGGCGGCGTAGTCTTTGCCGTCCCAGAGCGCGTGACGGCCGGCGATATTGTTGCGGCCGCCGGTCCGCTTCTCCTCCGCGGTGGCGCCGGGCCCGCGCCTCGGGTAGCCGTCCTTGTCGAGTTTCCAATCATGCGGAAGACGGCAACCCGGCGGCACGAGGAGCTCAAACCGGTAAAGCTCCTCCGTCTCCGTCCTGCTCAGGCTCGACGGCCATGCGCTGGGCCCGTCATCGCCGCCGGTGCCGGAGCTGCTGCCGCCATGGAACGACATGTCGCCGGCGGCCTTTTGGAAGGTGGAGTCGGGGGAGGAGTGCTCTTTGCGGCGACGGGCGGACGGGGCTGCGATTTATAGGGAGACAGCGGGGCAGCGGGTGGACGGGTGGTTGGGGAATTAATTCAACGGCCGGACGGGCCGGCAGTCGAGGGCGGCGGCGCGGCAGACGAGGGGACAGGGCGGCAGGGCGGCAGAGGACGGGACGGGCGGCAGACGAGGGGACGGATAGGATGGGTCGGCGGGCCGCAGTTCACGCGCCACGATGCGCTTTTACCGGGTGACGCGCAGATTGACCACCGACGCTTTTGACCACCGACGCTGTAAAAAAATGTATGTCGACACAGTAAAAAAAAGGTGTCGGACGCGCGTACACGTACGTACGTCGACGGGCCGCGGTGGTACGTCGCGGGGGCGGGGCTGGGGGAGGGGAAGGGGCAATGACCATCCTACTCTTTTTTAAGTTTTCATGTGAAGGGGTATAGGATGATCTGGACCGTTGATGTTTCCAGGGGGGTTGTACCGAAGAAGAAGTCGTGATTCCTATTACAAGAACATGATCAATCTCATACATAACATATCATTCATCACATTCTTTTTGGCTTATTACATCACATAGCATACCCTGCAAAAACAAGTTAGACGTCCTCTAATTGTTGTTGCATGTTTTACGTGGCTGCTATGGGTTTCTAGCAAGAACGTTTCTTACCTGCGCAAAAGCCACAACGGTGATATACCAATTGCTATTTACCCTTCATAAGGACCCTTTTCATCGAATCCGATCCGACTAAAGTGGGAGAGACTGTCACCCGCTAGCCACCTTATGCAACAAGTGCATGTCAGTTGGTGGAACCTGTCTCACGTAAGTGTACGTGTAAGGTCGGTCCAGGCCGCTTCATCCCACAATACCGCCAAATCAAGATAAGACTAGTAATGGTAAGCATTTTGAACAAACCAACGCCCACAACTACTTGTGTTCTACTCGTGCATAGAATCTACGCATAGACCTAGCTCATGATGCCACTGTTGGGGAACATAGCAATAATTCAAAATTTTCTACGCATCACCAAGATCAATCTATGGAGATTCTAGCAACAAGAGAGGGAGAGGATGAGCGTATCTTCATACCCTTGAAGATCGCGATGCGGAAGCATTACAAGAACGCGGTTGGTGGAGTCGTACACGCAGCGATTCAGATCGCGGTCGATTCCGATCTAAGCACCGAACGGACGGCGCCTCCGTGTTCAACACACGTACAACCCGGGTGTTGGGGAACGTAGTAATTTCAAAAAAATTCCTACGCACACGCAAGATCATGGTGATGACATAGCAACGAGAGGGGAGAGTGTTGTCCACGTACCCTTGTAGACCGTAAGCGGAAGCATTAGCACAATGCGGTTGATGTAGTCGTATGTCTTCACGATCCGACCGATCCAAGCACCGAACGTACGGCACCTCCGAGTTCAGCACACGTTCAGCTCGATGATGATCCCCGGGCTCCGATCCAGCAAAGCTTCGGGGATGAGTTCCGTCAGCACGACGGCGTGGTGACGATGATGATGTTCTACAGGCGCAGGGCTTCGCCTAAGCTTCGCGAGGATATGACCGAGGTGGAATATGGTGGAGGGGGGCACCGCACACGGCTAAGGAACGATCCGTAGATCAACTTGTGTGTTCCTGGGGTGCCCCCGCCCCCGTATATAAAGGAGCCAGGGGGAGGAGGCGGCCGGCCAAGGAGGGCGCGCCAAGGGGGGAGTCCTACTCCCACCGGGAGTAGGACTCCCTTCTTTCCTAGTTGGAATAGGAGAAGGGGGGAAAGAGGAGGAAGAGGGGAAGGAAAGGGGGGGCGCCGCCCCCCTTCCCTTGTCCTATTCGGACTAGGAAGGGGAGGGGCGCGCGTCCCCCTCCTGCCTCCTTCCCTCTTCTCCCTCGAGGCCCATGTAGGCCCAATAACCCCCCGGGGGGGTTCCGGTAACCTCCCGGTGTTCCGGTAAAATGCCGATTTCACCCGGAACGATTTCGATGTCCAAATATAGGCTTCCAATATATCAATCTTTATGTCTCGACCATTTTGAGACTCCTCGTTACGTCCGTGATCACCTCTGGGACTCCGAACAAACTTCGGTACATCAAAACTTATAAACTCGTAATAAAACTGTCATCCTAACATTAAGCGTGCGGACCCTACGGGTTCGAGAACTATGTAGACATGACCTAGAACTATTCTCGGTCAATAACCAATAGCGGAACCTGGATGCCCATATTGGTTCCTACATATTCTACGAAGATCTTTATCGGTCAAACCGCATAACAACATACGTTGTTCCCTTTGTCATCGGTATGTTACTTGCCCGAGATTTGATCGTCGGTATCCAATACCTAGTTCAATCTCGTTACCGGCAAGTCTCTTTACTCGTTCTGTAATGCATCATCCCGTAACCAACTTGTTTGGTCACTTGCTTGCAAGGCTTATAATGATGTGCATTACCGAGAGGGCCCAGAGATACCTCTCCGACAATCGGAGTGACAAAACCTAATCTCGAAATACGCTAACTCAACATGTACCTTCGGAGACACCTGTAGTACTCCTTTATAATCACACAGTTACGTTGTGACGTTTGGTAGTACCCAAAGTGTTCCTCCGGTAAACGGGAGTTGCATAATTCTCATAGTTACAGGAACATGTATAAGTCATGAAGAAAGCAATAGCAATATACTAAACGATCAAGTGCTAGGCTAACGGAATGGGTCATCTCAATCACATCATTCTCCTAATGATGTGATCCCATTAATCAAATGATAACACATGTCTATGGTTAGGAAACATAACCATCTTTGATTAACGAGCTAGTCTAGTAGAGGCATACTAGTGACTATATGTTTGTCTATGTATTCACACATGTATCATGTTTCCGGTTAATACAATTCTAGCATGAATAATAAACATTTATCATGATATGAGGAAATAAATAATAACTTTATTATTGCCTCTAGGGCATATTTCCTTCAGTCTCCCACTTGCACTAGAGTCAATAATCTAGATTACATAGTAATGATTCTAACACCCATGGAGTCTTGGTGCTGATCATGTTTTGCTCGTGAGAGTGGCTTAGTCAACGGGTCTGCAACATTCAGATCCGTATGTATCTTGCGAATCTCTATGTCTCCCACTTGGACTTGGTCCCGAATGGAATTGAAGCATCTCTTGATGTGCTTGGTCCTCTTGTGAAATCTGGATTCCTTTGCCAAGGCAATTGCACCAGTATTGTCACAGATTTTCATTGGTCCCGATGCACTAGGTATGACACCTAGATCGGAAATGAACTCCTTGATCCAGACTCCTTCATTTGCTTCTTCCGAAGCAGCTATGTACTACGCTTCACATGTAGATCCCGCCACAACGCTTTGTTTAGAACTGCACTAACTTACAGCTCCACCGTTTAATAAAAACACATATCCGGTTTGCGATTTAGAATCATCCGGATCAGTGTCAAAGCTTGCATCGACGTAACCATTTACGACTAGCTCTTTGTCACCTCCATATACGAGAAACATATCCTTAGTCCTTTTCAGGTATTTCAGGATGTTCTTGACCGCTGTCCAGTGATCCACTCATGGATTACTTTGGTACCTTCCTGCCAAGCTTATTGCTAAGCATATGTCAGGTCTGGTACACAGGATTGCATACATGATAGAGCCTATGGCTGAAGCATAGGGAACATCTTTCATTTTCTCTCTATCTTCTGCTGTGGTCGGGCATTGAGTTTGACTCAACTTCACACCTTGTAGTACGGGCAAGAACCCTTTCTTTGCCTGATCCATTTTGAACTTTTTCAAAATTTTATCAAGGTATGTGATTTGTGAAAGTCCTATTAAGCGTCTTGATCTATCTCTATAGATCTTGATGCCCAATATGTAAGCAGCTTCACCGAGGTCTTTCATTGAAAAACTTTTATTCAAGTATCCCTTTATGCTATCCAGAAATTCTATATCATTTCCAATTAATAATATGTCATCTACATATAATATCAGAAATGCTACAGAGCTCCCACTCACTTTCTTGTAAATACAGGCTTCTCCAAAAGTCTGTATAAAACCATATGCTTTAATCACACTATCAAAGCGTTTATTCCAACTCCGAGATGCTTGCACCAGTCCATAAATGGAACGTTGGAGCTTGCATACTTTGTTAGCACCTTTTGGATCTACAAAACCTTCTGGCTGCATCATATACAACTCTTCTTCCAGAAATCCATTCAAGAATGCAGTTTTGACATCCATTTGCCAAATTTCATAATTATGAAATGCAGCAATAGCTAACATGATTTGGACAGACTTAAGCATCGCTACTGGTGAGAAAGTCTCATCGTAGTCAACCCCTTGAACTTGTCGAAAATCGTTCGCAACAAGTCGAGCTTTATAGACAGTTATATTACCATCAGCGTCAGTCTTCTTCTTAAAAATCCATTTATTCTCAATGGCTTGCCGATCATCGGGCAAGTCAACCAAAGTCCATACTTTGTTTTCATACATGGATCCCATCTCAGATTTCATGGCCTCTAGCCATTTTGCGGAATCTGGGCTCATCATCGCTTCCTCATAGTTCGTAGGTTCATCATGGTCAAGTAACATGACTTCCAGAATTGGATTACCGTACCACTCTGGTGCGGATCTTACTCTGGTAGACCTACGAGGTTCAGTAGAAACTTGATCTGAAGTTTCATGATCAATATCATTAGCTTCCTCACTAATTGGTGTAGTTGTCACAGGAACCGGTTCTTGTGATGAACTACTTTCCAATAAGGGAGTAGATACAGTTATCTCATCAAGTTCTACTTTCCTCCCACTCACTTCTTTCGAGAGAAACTCCTTCTCTAGAAAGGATCCGATTTTAGCAACGAAAATCTTGCCCTCAGATCTGTGATAGAAGGTGTACCCAATAGTCTCTTTTGGGTATCCTATGAAGAAACATTTCTCCGATTTGGGTTCGAGCTTATCTGGTTGAAGTTTCTTCACATAAGCATCGCAGCCCCAAACTTTAAGAAACGACAACTTTGGTTTCTTGCCAAACCACAGTTCATAAGGTGTCGTCTTAACGGATTTTGATGGTGCCCTATTTAACGTGAATGCGGCCGTCTCGAAAGCATAACCCCAAAACAATAGCCGTAAATCAGTAAGAGACATCATAGATCACACCATATCTAGTAAAGTACGATTACGACGTTCGGACACACCATTTCGTTGTGGTGTTTCGGGTGGTGTGAGTTGCGAAACTATTCCGTGTTGTTTCAAGTGTAAACCAAACTTGTAACTCAAATATTCTCCTCCACGATCAGATCGTAGAAATTTTATTTTCCTGTTACGATGATTTTCTACTTCACTCTGAAATTCTTTGAACTTTTCAAATGTTTCAGACTTGTGTTTCATCAAGTAGATATACCCATATCTGCTCAAATCATCTGTGAAGGTGAGAAAATAACGATATCCGCCGCGAGCCTCAACATTCATTGGACCACAAACATCAGTATGTATGATTTCCAACAAATCAGTTGCTCGCTCCATAGTTCCGGAGAACGGTGTTTTAGTCATCTTGCCCATGAGGCACGGTTCGCAAGTACCAAGTGATTCATAATCAAGTGATTCCAAAATCCCATCAGTATGGAGTTTCTTCATGCGCTTTACACCGATATGACCTAAACGGCAGTGCCACAAATAAGTTGCACTATCATTATTAACTCTGCATCTTTTGGTTTCAACACTATGAATATGTGTATCACTACTATCGAGATTCAATAAAAATAGACCACTCTTCAAGGGTGCATGACCATAAAAGATGTTACTCATATAAATAGAACAACCATTATTCTCGGATTTAAATGAATAACCGTCTCGCATCAAACAAGATCCAGATATAATGTTCATGCTTAACGCTGGCACCAAATAACAATTATTTAGGTCTAAAACTAATCTCGATGGTAGATGTAGAGGTAGCGTGCCGACCGCGATCACATCGACTTTGGAACCATTTCCCACGCGCATCGTCACCTCGTCCTTAGCCAATCTTCGCTTAATCTGTAGTCCCTGTTTCGAGTTGCAAATATTAGCAACAGAACCAGTATCAAATACCCAGGTGCTACTGCGAGCATTAGTAAGGTACACATCAATAACATGTATATCATATATACCTTTGTTCACTTTGCCATCCTTCTTATCTGCCAAATACTTGGGGCAGTTCCGCTTCCAGTGTCCAGTCTGCTTGCAGTAGAAGCACTCAGTTTCAGGCTTAGGTCCAGATTTGGGTTTCTTCTCTTGAGCAGCAACTTGCTTGCTGTTCTTTTTGAAGTTCCCCTTCTTCTTCCCTTTGCCCTTTTTCTTGAAACTGGTGGTCTTGTTAACCATCAACACTTGATGCTCCTTTTTGATTTCTACCTCTGCGGCTTTTAGCATCGCGAAGAGCTCGGGAATAGTCTTGTTCATCCCTTGCATATTATAGTTCATCACGAAGCTCTTGTAGCTTGGTGGTAGTGATTGAAGAATTCTGTCAAGACACTATCATCAGGAAGATTAACTCCCAGTTGAATCAAGTGATTATTATACCCAGACATTTTGAGTATATGTTCACTGACAGAACTATTCTCTTCCATCTTGTAGCTATAGAACTTATTGGAGACTTCATATCTCTCAATCCGGGCATTGCTTGAAATATTAACTTCAACTCCTGGAACATCTCAAATGCTCCATAAGTTCAAAACATCGTTGAAGACCCGGTTCTAAGCCATAAAGCATGGCACACTGAACTATCGAGTAGTCATCAGCTTTGCTCTGCCAGACGTTCTTAACGTCGTCAGTTGCATCAGCAGCAGGCCTGGCACCCAGCGGTGCTTCCAGGACGTAACTTTTCTGTGCAGCAATGAGGATAATCCTCAGGTTATGGACCCAGTCCGTGTAATTGCTACCATCATCTTTCAACTTAGCTTTCTCAAGGAACGCATTAAAATTCAACGGAACAACAGCACGAGCCATCTATCTACAAACATAGACAAGCAAAATACTATCTGGTACTAAGTTTCATGATAAATTTAAGTTCAATTAATCATATTTACTTAAGAACTCCCACTTAGACAGACATCTCTCTAGTCATCTAAGTGATCACGTGATCCAAATCAACTAAACCATGTCCGATCATCACGTGAGATGGAGTAGTTTCAATGGTGAACATCACTATGTTGATCATATCTACTATATGATTCACGCTCAACCTTTCGGTCTCCGTGTTCCGAGGCCATATCTGTATATGCTAGGCTCGTCAAGTATGACCTGAGTATTCTGGGTGTGCAACTGTTTTGCACCCGTTGTATTTGAACGTAGAGCCTGTCACACCCGATCATCACGTGGTGTCTCAGCACGAAGAACTTTCGCAACGGTGCATACTCAGGGAGAACACTTCTTGATTATTAGTGAGAGATCATCTTAAAATGCTACCGTCAATCAAAGCAAGATAAGATGCATAAAGGATAAACATCACATGCAATCAATATAAGTGATATGATATGGCCATCATCATCTTGTGCTTGTGATCTCCATCTTCGAAGCACCGTTGTCGGGACCCCGACTCAATGCCACATCGATCTAGCATGTAACACCTCATATCACTTTGCGGCCTCACGCACGGTATCCCCACGGGTGTCGCCTTACCTTTGCCCGGGACCGTTTGCGCCTTTTGGCACACGTATATGATGGTGTCGCTAGCATCCATATGGTAAAGAGCCCGGGCTGACATGACTAGTCGTAAACCCAAAGTGGCACTAACTTACAGGGACAGGCATCCATGACCCAGCATCGAACGTGTCGGTCATCAGCGAGTGAATCCAGGCTGTAGCACTGGGCTAACAGGACTCCGGTGAACCGGGCTGTAGCGGGCTAACAGGACTCCGGTATTCATCGCGTGACATTTCCCCGAAGGGACAGACATAGGATCGAAGAAGGACACATGCCGGCCAGCCTAAGTGTTCCGGAGCAGTAGCACGCTACCAGGGCTCAGTGGAAGCACTAGGAGACATTTCCCGGTAAGAGAGGCTACTACGAATAAACAACTAGATAGTCAGATCCCACACATAGCAATACACATTACACGTACGCATAACATGCAAGTATGTGCTGTACAACATGGCATCACAGCATAACTCAACAATCATATAGATAAAGGCTCAGAAGAACCATCATAGCATTTATTGCAAACAGGGGTCACAAAACCCATCATACAGAGCATACAAGCAACAAGCGGAAGCATTACATGTCTGGGTACAGACATCTACCAAATGAAAAAGGCTGAAGAGCCTGACTATCTACAACATCCGATTAAGATCGTAGCTGAGGTACTAGCTACTAGTCGGAGTCCATGAGAACACTAGTAAGACCGAAGTCTCCGCTGCAAAAACATAAATAAAGCAACATGAGTACAAAGGTACTCAGCAAGACTTACATCAGATCCTATCATACATGCATTTGTATCAAGAGGGTAATGTGGGGTTTAGTTGCAGCAAGCCAGCTTTGACTCTGTGGCTATCCTGTTCTACGACTACCAGAAACTCTGGAGGTGAAACAACGTACACGAGTCCACTAATCACCACACAATACACTACTATGGATTCATCCCCGTCTCCCTACGAGAAGGCCATCCATAGCACTCACACTTGTCTTGAGCATTTTAGAGTATCCACTTCAAGTTGTCTATGTACCATGTAAGCATCCAAGAAGTCCATAACCGCGGACCCGGCTATTCGAATAGATCATGTTAACCCAGCAGGGGTGTACTTCTTCACACACGCTCTCGCCACTTACCGCCATGTACACGTCATTTATCTCGGCAACCTTCAAGCGGAAGCCTGGCGAGGGTGTCGGCCACGACCTGACTAACCACACAAGACTCTAGCCCAGGTTTATCGCCTATTCGGGTTCCATCCGCAAGGAGATCCGGCCGGGGTGTCGCTTACGGCCCCAAACGATGTGTACAGGGTTCCCGAGCCCACCAACCGGGTGCCACTCGGTACACCGGGCCACGTGTGCCTAGTCTATCCCAAGCCCACCCTGCCGGGTGCCACTTGGTAGAAAAATATCACTACCTACAAACACCAGAAACTAGTTGCGACTCCTGGACAGAGATCAAGTTGGTTAATAAGTTGAGAGGGCTTGGAGCGCCCGGAGCCCAATGTGTGGTAGTATCGAGTCATTGGACAACATACACAGAACTCAGGGCTTAAGGACGGTTCCAGTGAGACAACCCACCATGTACTCCTACATGGCCTCTCACCGCTACCTTTACCAAATCGTGTTCACACACTTAACTCTCAGCATCAGAACATATCGTAACACTCCAATTCATTCCCAATGAATCAGACCTGACACACTCTAAGCAATAGCAGGCATAGCATGGTAGGAGCACATCAGTGGCTTCAATCAACTCCTACACATGCTAGTGGGTTTCAACTATTTACTGTGGCAATGACAGGTCATGCAGAGGAATGGGTTCAACTACCGCAGCACAAAGTAGCAGATGAACCGTTGTTGTCCTAATGCAATAACTGAGAGCAGGAGCGAGAGAGTAGGGTTTTATCGAAATGAACAAGGGGGTTTGCTTGCCTGGTAAATCAACAAGGGAGGCACCGTTTCACAGACAGGTACTCTGGATCGTCTCCGGAGCAGGACCTATCGAGAAGGAACGGTGCCGGCAATCAATACACAATCATATGCAACAATATGATGCATGAACATGGCATGTAGATGTGATGCTGTTTGAGCTAATGCAACTAGTAAACATTTGGTTTGAAGTCCATTTGAACCAAAGGTTCAAATGCATTACTAAATTAAGTCTCTTATATATGCCATAATGTGTTTTCCCATATTCAGCATTTATAAGTTGGTTTTTCATGCATGAAACTAGTACAGATGGAAAGGTTGCATTTTTCTGATAATTTTTCATATATAAATTACTTTAATCTGAGCTACGGTTGAATTGATATGAATTTTTGAAGTTTAAATCATTTTCTGGATTTTCTGAATTATTTTAATTCCAGAAAATATATAATTGCGTCAGCATGACGTCATCACTACGTCAGCGGTCAACTGGGCTGGTCCGGGTCAAACCTGACATGTGGGGTCCACACGTCAGTGACAGGGGGTTAAACAGGGTTAGATTAACTTAATTAACAGATTAGGGGGGGTCGGGCCCACTGGTCAGTGTTAGTGGCTAATTAGGTTTAGTTATTTTTTAACTAAAATTAGCAGGGCCTGGCCCCACTAGTCAGCGACCCTGGGGGGTCAAATCCCAGGTCAAACAAGTCAAACCCGCCGGCGGTTAGTCGCCGGCGAGGCCTGAACGCGACGGAGGGCTGCGGAATCATCGCTCCGGCGACCAATCGCGCGGCGGAGAGCACCTACGCGAAGCCCAGGCTCACGCGCATCCTGTGGCACCCTCTGTTTCACCGGAGACGGTCTATATCGCCGGCGGCGACCACTTGGGCGGCGACCGGAGTTCGGGATAGCGCGGGCGTGGGGCTGCAGCTCGCGTTCGAGCGAACGGAGGGCACAGGCGGTAGCTACGAGGCAGCAGGAGCACATCGAGCTACTACGCGAGGCGGAGGTGCTCGGGGGCACGGAGCTCGCCGGCCATGGCGGACGGCGGCTTCGGGCGCTCGCGGGGCAGCGGCTATAGGGCACGCGCGAGAGAGAGGTGAGGGGAAAGGAAGAGGGGCTCACGGCGGACTCGCAGAGCAGGCCGGTGTGCTCGGGGACGTCCTGCGTCCGGCGAATCGACGGCGATGGCGGCGAGGTCGATTTCCGGTGTCGGTGGTGAAGAAGACAACGGCGTCGGCGATGGAGCGCGTCCGGAGGTGCGTGGCTTGGCGAGGAGGTAGAGGGGGTCGTGGCGGATCTGGGGAGCGTGTCGGGAAGGCGTGGGAGAGGCGGTGGCTACGGTGATGCCCGTCGGCGGCGGCGGTGGTTCTCGGGTGAGAGAGAGAGAGAGCAGGGGGAGAGGAGGAGGGAGAGCGAGAGGGAGTGAGAGCGGTGCGGGGCAGCGCGTGGCGACGTCCGGTCCATCCAGAGCGACGAGGGGAGGACAGGCAGGCAGGGAGGGAGGAGGTGGCGCGGCGCGGCGGTGCGCGCGCGTCGGGCACGCGCCGTCCCCCTGTCGGGGAGGAAGACGACAGAGGAGGGGGGCCAGGTGGGCTGGGCCGCCTGCTGCGGCTGGGCTGCACAGGGGGGAGCCCCAGGTAAGCCCCTCCTTTTTTTTATTTCTGTTTTCTATTTTTTTCTGACATTTGTTTTGATTTAATAAAATACTAAATCAATTTATTACCTTATGCCAATTTTTGCAGGAGCTAGATATATTATTCCAGAGCTCCTTTATAAATGACATAATTTTTGGACCATATTTCATATATATAGAAATATATTTCCAATGCAAATATTTATCGAATTAATCCAAATGGCCAAAATAAATATCCATGAGCTCCTAAAAATATTGTTTTGATTTTTATCACTGTCCAATATTTTCAGAGGGCAACATGAGCATTTTCTTGGACCCTTTTGGAGAAATTTTTATTTGGGTCATTTTTAAAAAAAATGATTCTGAGGGTTCCACCAATCCTCATTTCAAATTTAAATGAAATTTAAATATGATGCACAACTGACTAGCTAGTCTAGGTCATACCAGACTAGGGATGTGACAACTCGCCCGCACTTGAAAGAATCTCGTCCCGAGATTCAGGGGTCGACGGAAAGAAAGCGGGGTACTCCAGTCGAAGACGATCTTCTCGCTCCCAAGTAGCTTCTCTCTCGGAATGATGAGACCACTGAACTTTGAGAAACTTGATGTTCTGACGTCGAGTGACACGCTCTGCTTGATCAAGAATGCGAACCGGGTACTCTCGGTATGTGAGGTTATCTTGGAGATCAAGCGTTTCGTGGTCCACTCCACGGATAGGATCCGAGAAGCAACGCCTGAGTTGAGAGACGTGGAAGACATCATGAACTCGAGAAAGATGTGGGGGTAGTTCCAATTGGTAGGCAACCTCTCCTCGTTTAGCGAGAATGCGAAAAGGACCAATGTAACGAGGAGCCAACTTGCCCTTGATACCGAAACGATGGGTACCCTTCAAAGGAGTAACCCGAAGGTAAGCTTGGTCGCCAATTTCATAAGTCATATCCTTATGATGACGATCGTACTGGCTCTTCTGACGAGACTGGGCTATTTTCAAATTCTCACGAATGATGCGAACTTGCTCTTCTGCCTCCTGGATCATGTCCGGTCCAAAGAATTGTCTTTCACCGGTTTCTGACCAGTTCAAAGGTGTTCGACATCTTCGTCCATAGAGAACCTCAAAAGGAGCTTTCTTGAGGCTGGATTGATAGCTATTGTTATAAGCAAACTCGGCAAAAGGAAGACACTTCTCCCAATCCATACCGAATGAGATAACGCAAGCTCTGAGCATGTCTTCGAGAATTTGATTGACCCGTTCCACCTGACCACTCGACTGAGGGTGGAAAGCGGTACTGAAGGAAAGATGGGTTCCCATGGCAGTTTGGAAACTCTCCCAGAAATGAGAAGTGAAAAGACTGCCACGGTCTGAATTGATCTCTAGTGGAACACCATGAAGTGACACTATTCGAGAAATATATAAGTCAGCAAGCTGACTAGCAGTGATACTCTCTCGAACAGGAAGGAAGTGAGCCACTTTGGAGAGACGATCAATGACTACGAAGATAGCATTATTCCCTCTCTTGGTCCTAGGAAAGCCGGTGATGAAGTCCATACCAACTTTATCCCATTTCCACTCAGGAATAGCTAAAGGCTGAAGGGTGCCAGCAGGTCTTTGATGCTCTGCCTTAACGCGACGACAAACGTCACATTTAGCAATGAACTCAGCGATTTCTCTCTTCATCCTAGTCCACCAGAACCTCTGGCGTAGGTCCTAATACATCTTAGTACTACCGGGATGAATCGTGAGAGGAGATTCATGCGCCTCCTTAAGAATCAATTGTCGCAGATGTTGATTCTTGGGAACCACCAAGCGATTCTCAAAGAAAACAACACCACGATCATCCATAGAGAAACATCCACCAACTCCCTTCTTAATGTTTCTCTTGATCCGAGAAATTCCTGTGTATTGCTTTTGAGCAGCGATAATCCGATCCTCAAGATCAGGTTTCGCCACCAAGGTAGAAAGAAATCCGCGAGGAGCTATGTGAAGATTAAGCTTACAGAATTCCTCATGGAGAAGTGGTTGGCCTTGCTGCAACATGAGATTGTTGCAATAAGATTTACGGCTTAGCGCATCAGCCATGACATTGGCTTTGCCTGGGGTGTAGGTAATCCCTAGATCATAATCTGTGATCAACTCCAACCAACGTCTTTGCCTAAGGTTCAAATCTGGTTGGGTGAAGATATACTTGAGACTCTGGTGATCGGTGTAGATCTCGCAACGTTTACCAAGAAGGTAATGTCGCCAGGTCTTGAGTGCATAGACTACGGCTGCAAGCTCTAGATCATGTGTAGGATAATTCTCCTCATGTGGATGCAACTGTCGAGATGCATAGGCAATCACATGACGATCCTGCATAAGAATGCAACCTAGTCCCTGTCGTGAGGCGTCGCAGTAGATAATAAAGTCTTTAGTGAAATCCGGTGGCACAAGTATGGGAGCAGAAGTCAGGCGTCTTTTCAGTTCCTGAAAACTGTACTCACACTGTGGGGACCACTCGAACTTTTTATCTTTCTTGAGAAGTTCCGTGAGGGGTTTGGCTACTTTGGAGAAGTTTTCAACAAAGCGGCGACAATAACTGGCTAGGCCAAGGAAACTCCTAACTTGTTTGACTGTTTCAGGTGGAGTCCAATCGAGAACGGCTTGAACTCTCTCGGGATTGACAGCAATGCCCTTACCAGAGATTACGTGACCTAAGTAGGTCACTTCTGGCAACCAAAATTCACACTTGGAGAACTTGGCATAAAGGCGGTGCTCTCTGAGTTTTTCTAAAACAAGTCTAAGATGTTCGGCATGCTCTTCCTCGTTCTTCGAGTAAATAAGAATGTCATCGAGGTAAACCACGATGAACTTATCTAAGTACTCCATGAAGATCGAGTTCATCAAGCGGGAGAATGTGGCTGGGGCGTTGGTTAGGCCGAAGGACATGACGGTGTACTCGTACTGGCCATAACGAGTGACAAAAGCTGTCTTGGGAATGTCCCCGTTTCTGATCTTAATTTGGTGGTATCCTAACCTTAAATCCATCTTGGAGAAGACTGAGGATCCAGCGAGCTGATCATACAGGTCGTTGATCCTGGGGAGCGGATACTTGTTCTTTATCGTGACCAAATTAACGGGACGATAATCAACAACCATCCGGTCCGTACCGTCTTTCTTCTTGACGAAGAGGACGGGGCAAGCCCAAGGAGAAGAACTAGGACGGATGAAACCCTTTTGCAAGGACTCATCGAGTTGTTTCTTAAGCTCGGCTAGTTCTAAGGGTGCCATTTTGTAAGGTCTCCGGGAGATTGGAGCTGTTCCTGGGATAAGATCTATGACGAACTCTACATCTCTGTCAGGTGGAACACCTGGCAGTTCCTCTGGAAAGACATCCGGAAAGTCACGGACTACCGGGATATCTTCAAGGTCTGGAAGAGGGCTGGCATTAAGAGAATAGAGCTGACGCTTTGCAACTTTAGTGGAGACAGTGACTATCTTGCCAGATGGGTGTGTAAGCTGAACCGATCTTGTGTAACAATCAATCTTGGCATGATGAGCTGTCATCCAGTCCATACCCAAGATGATGTTAATATCTGAGGACTTGAGGGCTACAAGTGATGCAAGGAATACAAGTCTATCAACAAGGATTTCGTTACCATGGCTGATTCTGGTGGTCTGCCATCTAGACCCTGGGGTTTGGATTTCAAGCGAAGTTGGCATATCACAAAATGACATGTCGTGCAAACGAGCATAGGCTTCAGAAATGAAGGAGTGAGATGCCCCAGTATCGAATAGAACTGATGCTGGGTGACAATTGACAAGGAGTGTACCAAGAACGACATCTGGATCATCATGAGCGTCTTTAGCTGAGACGTGATGCACACGTCCACGTTCAGTGGGAACTGACTTGACACTGATCATCTTGCGTGATGGCTTAACACAGACAACAGTCTTCTCGACGTTGGGTGGAGCATAACTAGTCTGAGAGCAGTCACGTGCATAGTGTCCTGGCTTCCCGCATGTGAAGCAAGTCCCTGAGGTTGGACGGGGACCCGCACTAACAAGCGGTCTACCAGTAGGCCCGGGTGGAACATACGACTGGGCTGGGGAAGGCATCACATGGGATGGCCTCGGTGCATAACCGGAAGGAAGAGCGGAGTTTGGAACCCAAATCCGGCGCTTCTGGGAACTAGAGCCAGAGGGAGATCCCAAATCACGGGTGTGCTTACGAGACTCCTCGTAAGTGAGTTGAGCTGTCTCTGCATTGATGGCCTTGTTCACAAGGGCTTGGAATGTATCGCAATGATGCAGGTGAAGATCACGACGCAACTTGGGGTTGAGACCCTTCCGGAACCTAGCCTGCTTCTTGGCGTCCGTGGACACTTCTTCTGTGGCATAACGGGCGAGGTTCTCAAACTCTCTGCTATAAGCATCAACAGCCATCTTACTCTGGGTGAAACTACAGAACTCTTCTCTCTTGCGATCAAGAAGGGCCTAGGGAATGTGATGCTCGTGAAAAGCCTCAGTGAAATCCTTCCAGGTAGGAATCTGGCCAGCTGGAAGCATAGTCTCATAGTTCTGCCACCAAAGACTAGCAGGACCTTCCAGGTGGTATGTGGCAAAGGTGACCTTGTCATCTTCAGCTACGTTCGCAGAACGCAGCTTATGAGTGATGCTACGGAGCCAGTCATCTGCATCGAGTGGCTCGATGGAATGATGAAAGGTAGGTGGGTGCAAACGAATGAAGTCATGAATGGTAGCAGACCCTTTGAACTGACGTGCGGTGTTCTCCTCGATACGTGCCAACAAACGATTAGACTCACGCTTGTTCCTCTCCATTTCTAACATGAACTCTGTCAACGAAGGCTGGTCAGGAGGATCCTCATTCCTACCATCTCCGTGGTTCTGGCTACGAGCGACGGAACTTGATGACATCCTGGTGAAACGAAACCAGAGACGGAATCAGCATCAATCTATAGGCTATAGAATGTAGGACAAGGGATTAGTATCACTCGAACTTCTAGGGAAATACCGGCAGCATAACGGCAGTAAAATGCTCAGAATGAGACATCCTACTAAAAATGGGACGGTAACATACTCATCATCATTACTCAAGGTTCTGAGATCATACTAAACAGACTATATCGGAAATACTCAAAACTGGGATATGACTCTGATCAACCAATCCTATGGGACTACGGAGTAGTAACACGTGATCCTGATAGACGGAAGAGAAAGCCTAGTTCCTAAACCCCATCGGAAAGATAGGACGACTCAGATCAGAAGGTCATGAGGTATAAGGAGTAAAAAGAGCCTTACGTTCCTTCCCACAATCAATTCCCTTACATAACTAAAGATTTTCTAGACTCAACTTCGACCAGTATGGCTTGGTAAACCTACAGGCAGTCAGGCTCTGATACCAGCGCTGTCGGGACCCCGACTCAATGCCACATCGATCTAGCATGTAACACCTCATATCACTTTGCGGCCTCACGCACGGTATCCCCACGGGTGTCGCCTTACCTTTGCCCGGGACCGTTTGCGCCTTTTGGCACACGTATATGATGGTGTCGCTAGCATCCATATGGTAAAGAGCCCGGGCTGACATGACTAGTCGTAAACCCAAAGTGGCACTAACTTACAGGGACAGGCATCCATGACCCAGCATCGAACGTGTCGGTCATCAGCGAGTGAATCCAGGCTGTAGCACTGGGCTAACAGGACTCCGGTGAACCGGGCTGTAGTGGGCTAACAGGACTCCGGTATTCATCGCGTGACATTTCCCCGAAGGGACAGACACAAGATCGAAGAAGGACACATGCCGGCCAGCCTAAGTGTTCCGGAGCAGTAGCACGCTACCAGGGCTCAGTGGAAGCACTAGGAGACATTTCCCGGTAAGAGAGGCTACTACGAATAAACAACTAGATAGTCAGATCCCACACATAGCAATACACATTACACGTACGCATAACATGCAAGTATGTGCTGTACAACATGGCATCACAGCATAACTCAACAATCATATAGATAAAGGCTCAGAAGAACCATCATAGCATTTATTGCAAACAGGGGTCACAAAACCCATCATACAGAGCATACAAGCAACAAGCGGAAGCATTACATGTCTGGGTACAGACATCTACCAAATGAAAAAGGCTGAAGAGCCTGACTATCTACAACATCCGATCAAGATCGTAGCTGAGGTACTAGCTACTAGTCGGAGTCCATGAGAACACTAGTAAGACCGAAGTCTCCGCTGCAAAAACATAAATAAAGCAACATGAGTACAAAGGTACTCAGCAAGACTTACATCAGATCCTATCATACATGCATTTGTATCAAGAGGGTAATGTGGGGTTTAGTTGCAGCAAGCCAGCTTTGACTCTGTGGCTATCCTGTTCTACGACTACCAGAAACTCTGGAGGTGAAACAACGTACACGAGTCCACTAATCACCACACAATACACTACTATGGATTCATCCCCGTCTCCCTACGAGAAGGCCATCCATAGCACTCACACTTGTCTTGAGCATTTTAGAGTATCCACTTCAAGTTGTCTATGTACCATGTAAGCATCCAAGAAGTCCATAACCGCGGACCCGGCTATTCGAATAGATCATGTTAACCCTGCAGGGGTGTACTTCTTCACACATGCTCTCGCCACTTACCGCCATGTACACGTCATGTATCTCGGCAACCTTCAAGCGGAAGCCTGGCGAGGGTGTCGACCACGACCTGACTAACCACACAAGACTCTAGCCCAGGTTTATCGCCTATTCGGGTTCCATCCGCAAGGAGATCCGGCCGGGGTGTCGCTTACGGCCCCAAACGATGTGTACAGGGTTCCCGAGCCCACCAACCGGGTGCCACTCGGTACACCGGGCCACGTGTGCCTAGTCTGTCCCAAGCCCACCCTGCCGGGTGCCACTTGGTAGAAAAATAGCACTACCTACAAACACCAGAAACTAGTTGCGACTCCTGGACAGAGATCAAGTTGGTTAATAAGTCGAGAGGGCTTGGAGCGCCCGGAGCCCAATGTGTGGTAGTATCGAGTCATTGGACAACATACACAGAACTCAGGGCTTAAGGACGGTTCCAGTGAGACAACCCACCATGTACTCCTACATGGCCTCTCACCGCTACCTTTACCAAATCGTGTTCACACACTTAACTCTCAGCATCAGAACATATCGTAACACTCCAATTCATTCCCAATGAATCAGACCTGACACACTCTAAGCAATAGCAGGCATAGCATGGTAGGAGCACATCAGTGGCTTCAATCAACTCCTACACATGCTAGTGGGTTTCAACTATTTACTGTGGCAATGACAGGTCATGCAGAGGAATGGGTTCAACTACCGCAGCACAAAGTAGCAGATGAACCGTTGTTGTCCTAATGCAATAACTAAGAGCAGGAGCGAGAGAGTAGGGTTTTATCGAAATGAACAAGGGGGTTTGCTTGCCTGGTAAATCAACAAGGGAGGCACTGTTTCATAGACAGGGACTCTGGATCGTCTCCGGAGCAGGACCTATCGAGAAGGAATGGTGCCGGCAATCAATACACAATCATATGCAACAATATGATGCATGAACATGGCATGTAGATGTGATGCTGTTTGAGCTAATGCAACTAGTAAACATTTGGTTTGAAGTCCATTTGAACCAAAGGTTCAAATGCATTACTAAATTAAGTCTCTTATATATGCCATAATGTGTTTTCCCATATTCAGCATGTATAAGTTGGTTTTTCATGCATGAAACTAGTACAGATGGAAAGGTTGCATTTCTCTGATAATTTTTCATATATAAATTACTTTAATCTGAGCTACGGTTGAATTGATATGAATTTTTGAAGTTTAAATCATTTTCTGGATTTTCTGAATTATTTTAATTCCAGAAAATATATAATTGCGTCAGCATGACGTCATCACTACGTCAGCGGTCAACTGGGCTGGTCCGGGTCAAACCTGACGTGTGGGGTCCACACATCAGTGACAGGGGGTTAAACAGGGTTAGATTAACTTAATTAACAGATTAGGGGGGGT
This sequence comes from Triticum aestivum, assembly GCF_018294505.1. Classification (NCBI taxonomy): domain Eukaryota; kingdom Viridiplantae; phylum Streptophyta; class Magnoliopsida; order Poales; family Poaceae; genus Triticum; species Triticum aestivum. The sequence goes on along the minus strand of NC_057795.1, from coordinate 606,795,528 downwards.
CGGGCCCACTGGTCAGTGTTAGTGGCTAATTAGGTTTAGTTATTTTTTAACTAAAATTAGCAGGGCCTGGCCCCACTTGTTAGCGACCCTGGGGGGTCAAATCCCAGGTCAAACAAGTCAAACCCGCCGGCGGTTAGTCGCCGGCGAGGCCTGAACGCGACGGAGGGCTGCGAAATCGTCGCTCCGGCGACCAATCGCGCGGCGGAGAGCACCTACGCGAAGCCCAGGCTCGCGCGCATCCTGTGGCGCCCTCTGTTTCACCGGAGACGGTCTATATCGCCGGCGGCGACCACTTGGGCGGCGACCGGAGTTCGGGATAGCGCGGGCGTGGGGCTGCAGCTCGCGTTCGAGCGAACGGAGGGCACAGGCGGTAGCTACGAGGCAGCAGGAGCACATCGAGCTACTACGCGAGGCGGAGGTGCTCGGGGGCACGGAGCTCGCCGGCCATGGCGGACAGCGGCTTCGGGCGCTCGCGGGGCAGCGGCTACAGGGCACGCGCGAGAGAGAGAGAGGTGAGGGGAAAGGAAGAGGGGCTCACGGCGGACTCGCAGAGCAGGCCGGTGTGCTCGGGGACGTCCTGCGTCCGGCGAATCGACGGCGATGGCGGCGAGGTCGATTTCCGGCGTCGGTGGTGAAGAAGACAACGGCGTCGGCGATGGAGCGCGTCCGGAGGTGCGTGGCTTGACGAGGAGGTAGAGGGGGTCGTGGCGGATCTGGGGAGCGTGTCGGGAAGGCATGGGAGAGGCGGTGGCTACGGTGATGCCCGTCGGCGGCGGCGGTGGTTCTCGGGTGAGAGAGAGAGAGAGCAGGGGGAGAGGAGGAGGGAGAGCGAGAGGGAGTGAGAGCGGTGCGGGGCAGCGTGTGGCGACGTCCGGTCCATCCAGAGCGACGAGGGGAGGACAGGAAGGCAGGGAGGGAGGAGGTGGCGCGGCGCGGCGGTGCGCGCGCGTCGGGCACGCGCCGTCCCCCTGTCGGGGAGGAAGACGACAGAGGAGGGGGGCCAGGTGGGCTGGGCCGCCTGCTGCGGCTGGGCTGCACAGGGGGGAGCCCCAGGTAAGCCCCTCCTTTTTTTTATTTCTGTTTTCTATTTTTTTCTGACATTTGTTTTGATTTAATAAAATACTAAATCAATTTATTACCTTATGCCAATTTTTGCAGGAGCTAGATATATTATTCCAGAGCTCCTTTATAAATGACATAATTTTTGGACCATATTTCATATATATAGAAATATATTTCCAATGCAAATATTTATCGAATTAATCCAAATGGCCAAAATAAATATCCATGAGCTCCTAAAAATATTGTTTTGATTTTTATCACTGTCCAATATTTTCAGAGGGCAACATGAGCATTTTCTTGGACCCTTTTGGAGAAATTTTTATTTGGGTCATTTTTAAAAAAAATGATTCTGAGGGTTCCACCAATCCTCATTTCAAATTTAAATGAAATTTAAATATGATGCACAACTGACTAGCTAGTCTAGGTCATACCAGACTAGGGATGTGACAACCGTCGTGATCACCATCGTCACCGGCGTGACACCTTAATCTCCATCGTAGCATCGTTGTCGTTACGCCATCTATTGCTTCTACGACTATCGCTACCGCTTAGAGATAAAGTAAAGCAATTACAGGGCGTTTGCATTTCATACAATAAAGCGACAACCATATGGCTCCTGCCAGTTGCCGATAACTTTGGTTACAAAACATGATCATCTCATACAGATATAATATAGCATCACGTCTTGACCATATCACATCACAACATGCCCTGCAAAAACAAGTTAGACGTCCTCTACTTTGTTGTTGCAAATTTTACGTGGCTGCTACGGGCTTTAGCAAGAACTGTTCTTACCTACGCATAAAAACCACAACGATAGTTCGTCAAGTTGGTGCTGTTTTAACCTTCGCAAGGACCGGGCGTAGCCACACTCGATTCAGCTAAAGTGAGAGAGACAGACACCCGCCAGCCACCTTTAAGCACGAGTGCTCGCAACGGTGAAACCAGTCTCGCGTAAGCGTACGCGTAATGTCGGTCCGGGCCGCTTCATCTCACAATACCGCTGAACCAAAGTATGACATGCTGGTAAGCAGTATGACTTGTATCGCCCACAACTCACTTGTGTTCTACTCGTGCATATAACATCAACGCATAAAACTTAGGCTCAGATGCCACTGTTGGGGAACGTAGTAATTTCAAAAAAAATCCTACGCACACGCAAGATCATGGTGATGACATAGCAACGAGAGGGGAGAGTGTTGTCCATGTACCCTCGTAGACCGTAAGCGGAAGCGTTAGCACAACGCGGTTGATGTAGTCGTATGTCTTCACGATCCGACTGATCCAAGCACCGAACGTACGGCACCTCCCAGTTCAGCACACGTTCAGCTCGATGACGATCCCCGGGCTCCGATCCAGCAAAGCTTCGGGGATGAGTTCCGTCAGCACGACGGCGTAGTGACGATGATGATGTTCTACCGGCGCAGGGCTTCGCCTAAGCTTCGCGATGATATGACTGAGGTGGAATATGGTGGAGGGGGGGCACCGCACACGGCTAAGGAACGATCCGTAGATCAACTTGTGTGTTCCTGGGGTGCCGGTAGAACATCATCATCGTCACTACGCCAAGTCTCGCGTAAGCGTACGCGTAATGTCGGTCCGGGCCGCTTCATCTCACAATACCGCTGAACCAAAGTATGACATGCTGGTAAGCAGTATGACTTGTATCGCCCACAACTCACTTGTGTTCTACTCGTGCATATAACATCAACGCATAAAACTTAGGCTCGGATGCCACTGTTGGGGAACGTAGTAATTTCAAAAAAAAATCCTACGCACACGCAAGATCATGGTGATGACATAGCAACGAGAGGGGAGAGTGTTGTCCATGTACCCTCGTAGACCGTAAGCGGAAGCGTTAGCACAACGCGGTTGATGTAGTCGTATGTCTTCACGATCCGACTGATCCAAGCACCGAACGTACGGCACCTCCCAGTTCAGCACACGTTCAGCTCGATGACGATCCCCGGGCTCCGATCCAGCAAAGCTTCGGGGATGAGTTCCGTCAGCATGACGGCGTAGTGACGATGATGATGTTCTACCGGCGCAGGGCTTCGCCTAAGCTTCGCGATGATATGACTGAGGTGGAATATGGTG